>NC_034185.2:36085288-36217788 GCF_002021735.2 Oncorhynchus kisutch
TCTCAGAGTTGAATGAACACCTAACCCTGAACAAGATGGAAATATTCCTATTCTACAATCCAATCCATAAAAGGATACAAATCTCAGGGCCTGCTAACGGAGGTATAAAGACCAGCGGTAATTTATCCTACATGTTGGGGATGGGTCCCAATAAATGGACGTATGTGAACGATAAATTATTCCCATTCCCTGCGGATATACATGCAGGCTTTTACAACATATTTGTCTATACCGACATCATAACCTATCAAGGGTCGGAGACAGCTGTGTGCCCCTCCTGCGAACAGTTCATATAGACGGCAAGGATGGGGACATCGTCACTGTCAATTATGACAAGCCGCACTACGGACATGTCAGCAAGAACTATATTGAAAACATTCTGGTTGAGCTTAAAACGGATCAGAACGAAAACATTGAATTTACTTATGGTAAAACGATTGTAAAACTCCACTTGTAGACCCACCAAAACCTCTCTACATATATAATAGCTGTATTATATTTATAAACATAATACAAATAAAAGGGTTATGGAGCACCATCAGCTCGACCCTAACCGTTATGTTTCATACTATGTGGATCAAGTGGGTAATGGACTACCAGGATATCATGGAGCGCCGACAATGTATGGTTCGGGGATAGGAGGTATATTCCGTAACCTCTTCAGGATGGTTTTACCGTTTATGAAGAGAGGCTTCAGCATAGCCAAACCACATTTAAAATCAGCGGCTAAAAATATAGTAAGTGAGGTTGTAGCCAATGCTATGACCCGAAGGGCGTCACCAGAGGTGGAGCATCAAGAAGGCTCGGGGCTTATGATATTGTCTCGAAGGCCAAAAAAGAGACCTCCTGGTTTAAGGCGTAGACCTGCACCTAAAAAGCGGCGGTTAACTGTTAAAAGAACCTCAGTAAGTCAAAGACGGGGTAAAGTGAGGAGGTCTGTACCAAAACAGGCTAAAAGAATACTAGGAAGTATTTTCTAAAAGAATAAGTGACATGGCTCTTTTACATCGAATGTCCTCTGAAGCTATAAAGACAGAACTTGATCTTTTCACGGCACCGTTAACGCAGCATTCAATAGATAGATCCAGTTATGTGGAGATAGCCCCTCTCTCTGCTATTACCGATAACGGGCCTATCGAATTTTTCATACCAGGCCATGGTGACAACTATCTGGACCTCAACAACACCTTGGTGCATTTACGTCTAAAAGTGACCAAAAGAGATGGGTCTAATATTGCAGACGATGCCAAAGTGAGTCTCATTAATTACCCCTTGGCCACCATTTTCTCCCAAGTTGATGTGACTTTGGGTGAACGCCTAATCAGTCAAAGCAGCGCTACATACCCTTATAGAGCCATCATGGAGTGTTTACTAAACTACTCCGAAGACACTCTCAAAACCCAATTTAGCGCCGGGCTGTTTAGCAAGGATACTGCAGGAGCCTCTATGGAATCGACAGACCCTTCCACCGGTGCAAACAAAGGACTAGCGGCACGAGCTCGCTACTGCGCCGAATCTCGAGAGTTTCATTTGCTAGGCCCTATACACTCTGACATTTTCTTTCAAGAACGGTTACTCTTAAATTCGGTTGATTTAAGATTAAAATTAACCAGGGCCAAGGATGATTTTTGCCTGATGTCTCCCCAAGACGGGGATTTTAGTTTGAAAGTGTTGGGGGCAACCCTTTTTATTAAAAAAGTATCTGTATCTCCGGCCGTGCGCCTGGGTCACTCACATGCTTTGATGAAAGGAAATGCCCTTTACCCTCTCCAAAGAATTACCATGAAAACCTTTAGCATACCTGTGGGCAGTAGAATCTGCAGTCAAGAAAACCTATTTCTAGGCCCTTTACCTAGATATGTGGTTATAGGTCTGGTTGATCACGCCTCTAATACGGGCAGTTTAGATAAAAACCCCTTTAATTTTCAGCACTTCAATGCAGAGTATGTAGCGCTCTGTCAGGACGGACGTCAGGTTCCGGCGAAGGCTTTCCAACCACAATTTAATAACAACATATCTGTGCGAGAATTTTACAATCTATTCCTGGCTACAGGGCGACATCTAAAAGATCTCTCTTTACCTATTGACAGAAATGATTTTGCAGAGGGTTACACATTGTATGCTTTCAATTTATCACCTGATGATGACACCTCAGGAAATCTGTCTGTGGTGTCCCAAGGTAACCTCAGGCTGGAAATGCGTTTCCGTACACCTTTAACCTGTACAGTTAGCATGATTGTTTACGCATGCTCTGATTCAATCTTGGAAGTGAATGCCCGAAGACAGGTCTTAGTGGATTATTATTAAGGACCTTTGAACAAAGACATGAATACCCAAGAGTTGGACGGGCTCATGAGCCGCTTGATTGGAAAACAATTTTGTGGAGTGTTGGCTTGTGATGAATTACCTATGGAGATATGGTCTGAGAGGCCTGCAATGTTTATTGTCAATACCCATCCTAAACACATGCCTGGTGAACATTGGCTAGCTATGACATTAGAACAGGAAGGTGGACGAAAAATCTCAACTTTTTTTGATTCCTATGGCTTTCCCCCCGGTTTTTCACATTTCCCTAAATCTATTAAAGATTTTTTGACCCTAAACGGTACAAAGATCTACTACAACATCAAACAAGTGCAAGATAACCTTTCCACTACATGCGGTCACCACTGTGTATTTTACCTGTGCCAAAGAGCCCGGGGAGTTTCTTTTGAAGATGTTATGTCTCTTTATAAGGATGATTTAAGAAGTAATGATAACCTTGTATCTTGTTTTGTTAGAAAATATCAAAAGTGTTCAAATGTGTGTCCTTTAAGAACGCGTAATCAAGGCGTATGCTCACGTCATATGTTTCAAGAATGCCACAAATGTTAACTTGCTTATTTTTCAAATAAAAAATTTATTGAATTTAATCATAGTCATTCAAAAGTCATTTTCAAAAGTCTAACCACGCCGAGAGATCGGGTTTAGGAAAAGGTCCTGAGACGTTCATGGGAGTAAATGAGTTAGCATCATCGCTTTCATATGGGGCCGGTGTCGTTGGGGCATCTTTAGGGGTGCTGTATCTCGTTGAAGGCTTTTGTTTTAAAGCTTGAATCTGTTGACGAAGCTTATGGTTGGGTACACCGGAGAGGGGGATGTTGAGGATTGCCAGGGCCTTAAGAAACTGACGCCAGCCGGGAGGCCTTCGGTCATCAGCAACCTTGTGGGCAGCCGTGGTACTTTTAAGCAAGTCCTGCATATGGGACCCCCTAACCACAGAGCCCTGAAGGATAAACTCTCCAGAGTCGTTCCAAGCAGCTATCCCCTTTGAGTCTTTTATCTTGTTCATAATGTATTTAACATTCTTCCTGTTACGTAAAGGCACATGTGTCAGTAGGTCATGCATAACTTTATCTTCAAATGGCATTTGAGCTTCACCCGACATATTATCGCCACTAGGTAAGATCGACGGTACAGGCCTTACAGGGGCATGGCTATCGTTAGGTTCGACATCTGTTAAAGGGTCCGGTAGGGAAAGGGTTAAATGGTTAGTCTCTCTCTCCCCTTGCTTTACCCGAGTCAAATACCTTTGCATTAGGTTTGTGTATTTTTGAATCTTATCATAGGGGTTCAATCCTTTTCGGTTCAAAACATCCTTCATGGCCGTATCCAAATCATTTTCCGCTGTTTGTCTGATATCTTCAGGACCCTGCATTTGTTTTTTAAGTCTATCCAACTCTTGTTGAGGCACCAAGTACATTTTAGTGGCCATCACACCCACGTGTTCAACCACCACGTCTGGCCGCAATAAGGCTGGTGATGAAGGGCACGGCTATACTGAGTAAAGGTAGAAGAAAACCCCCAGACTGTTGTATACTATGTCTTTTCTTTTGAAGACTGGCCCTTTTATTGGCAAAGAGTTTGATCGCTGTCTTTTGTCTCCTTAATTTTTTCAATTGGTTCAGGGTGAGTGGAATGCGTCCTTTGAGAAGATTCAAAGCAATCTCACATAGGGCTAATATGAGATCTGAAGAACAGCGACCCAAGATGGCCTTCCGTTCTTTAGCTGTAGAACCTACTAGCCTTCTCAAGAGGGGGAGGTTTCTTTTTAAACGCAGAGACATAGCGTTTACTTTTTAGGAAGGTATGCAGCAGGCCTCTCCCCCGGAAACAGCCCTGTACGTAGCCTAAGGTGTTCTGGAGTATTTGCTTTTAAATCCACGATTAAATAAGAAAATGGCTCTTTGGTAGCGTCCTCATAGCTCTCCATAAAGTATGATTTCCGTCCAGGGTACATCTGCTGAGCTAGAGTGCTAATTTGCAGTTTGTCTCTAGGATTTTTAAACAATACCATGTAGTTGGCATTCAAGCTAATGGTCCGACTATTTTTACCTTGGTGAAACACATTCTGGACCAAGTAAAGCACGGACAGGTTTCTATGATGAGTATATTGGGTAAAAGCTCGTGCAATTTCAGGGTGTTCGCTACCAGCAAATAGCATATCGTCCAAAACCAGCAGATTATTTACATGTGGGGGGAGAAGTTCATCATCAGACAGAGAATCGGGTATTCCTTCAACAAACTTGATTTTTATTGTCTTCAATAATTCATCATACAGAGGTTGGTAACATGAATAACACCATACAATATTGTCAGGCTTTTGAGATAACACATGTTCAGAATTCTCTAAAATACTTTTTACAAAAAAAGTTTTGCCACTGTTTGAAGGGCCGGCAATTAATGCTGAAAAAGGCAATTGTAGCCGGGGGTCAAAACCCTCGACAGCAGTCATAATATCTTAAGCTTTAAGACACACTGGGGCTTGTAGCATAAGTCAGTAGCCAAAGGGCAATGTGGTACCGTCAGGCAATAGCTGTCTCTTGTCATAGACTACCCTGAATCTTTTAGTGAGTGGTGCGTTTCTTAGATGGAACCCCTTTTTATCCCTCACTATTTTGTTGTAGGAGCTCAAAATCTCCAAGTCACTATTCTTGTCCTTTACGAACCCCTCGACCAAGCGCGTGATTGATTCCAAGTTTACACGCGGTGCATTTTCATAGTTTTGAGTCACGCCTTTGGCTTTCAACACCACGTGATTGGCTTTAGTCCTAAAAGCATAGCTTTTTGGACCACATGAGGACCATTCTGTAATATGGTCACCCTCTTCGAGTTCACTCGTTAAACCCCCAAGATAGTTGCTAAGTGGGGGGGTCCAATCCCCCGGTTTGCTTACATAGACCACAGAGTCTGTGTCGTGGTAAAGAACCCGCCTCTGAAGCTGTTCCATGAGGGTGTACAGTTCAAGGCGGCCATAGGCTGTGGTAAATGCTGCAAGAAACACATTTACATTACCCGGGGGTAGAACCCACTTTTGGTGGCGCCTCCATTGCACCAAGGCAATGTCTTGACTCAAGAAGGAAAAATGTGAAATTTCGTATTGGTCCGAAAAAACAAATTCCAAAAATTCTTCGGGGTCTTTAATGATCGAAGTTGTTAGCATATTGCATCTCTGCGCTAATTTCCCCCAAAGGGAGTTCAAGTACAATTTCGACACATTTCTTTTGGTTTTGTTGACCTCTATTCTGTCAGGGTCAAGAAGTATGCCTTCTCTGTCATGGTAGTCTTGAATGTACTGGTCTTTACTTTCTTGATCTGTGACCGATGCAGGATAGCCTGAAGCCATCTGCTTGCATCTCAAGAAGGTTTTGATGTACTCTTTAAAAAGTGTGTCTGATTTCCTGGAAAAGTTCCACACTTCAAAGATTTTGGCCACACGATACCCCTTCTCTAAAGCCTTAGAGAATTCTACAGTGACCCATACACCGGTCAGGGCTCTTTCTTGATCTGTGTGATCACAGGGGTTTTCCTGGTTGTGGTTTTCACAGCATGTGCGACAAAGGGGAAAGAAAAGTTTTCCTTTAGGACCCTTGTAAGGCAACACAGGTATAAACAGCCCCCTAGGAGGGTAGACAGTCGCTTTGATTAAACCAAAATAATTTTGGGGTTCGTCAAAGTCGCTGTGAATAATTTCAGGATGCCCTATAGGATAGAATGAGGAACTCATTACATGAGGATATAGGGATGTAAAATCTACATAGCCTATTGTCTCGTCGGGTTGAGCTACATAACGCAATGTCAAAGCATTGGTCCGGCCTCCAAACAAGGCCTGTCGCGGTTCCAGGGGCTCTGGAGGGTCATAATGGGTAAGGAAGGCCTTAACACTAGGATCTGCCTTTTTGAGGGCTGTCCATTCGTGCTCCCACAAAACCACAACTTTTAACCCGTAAGTAGCCTTTAAAGAATTCAGTTTGTCTTGAAACTCTTGGTACATTTCCCCAAAAGTCTTTTGGGTTAGGACACACAAGGTGTGGGGGACAAAGCATAATTTACAACCGTGGAAGAAACAACCGTTGTACTCATACACTGTCTCAACCCCGTCAATCTGTGTGTATCCATCTACATGGTAAGGCCCAAAAGCCTTCTCCCCCCGATTCAAAGCATGTTGGATAAAAATATCTTTATCCTGGGCCAAGTACTCCAACCATTGAATGGAACCACTAGAGTAGGCCTTGAATTGGCGTCGGTAGTTGTCTGGCGATGGGATAGCTATAGATTCAGGAGTTAGATAGTGTGTACGATAGGTTTTCATGCACGCTGATGCAATAGTTGTACAGCTCCAGGGGTCAATGCCCGCATCTTTGATTACCTCTTCTCTGAATCTGAGGCATCCTTCACGAAGTATAACAACGTCATTGTCACAGTATGATTCCATCTCTTTATGGAAATCAAAAGTGCCATGTCTTACGGTCTCGTACCATGTCATGAATCTCTCACGCTCTTTGGGAGACATTTGATCACACCCGTACATTTCGGGGGCTGGATAAGATCCTATATAATGTAGATTCTCCTCAGATGTGAAGAAATGAGGGAAATAGCCTTTGACAGAGTTTTCAAAACCCAAGGCCTCTGGCATTTGAGCCAATCTCATGGGTAAGAAGCTTAAGCTGTCAATGTATCTCTGTTTGAAGGCGGGGTCAACAAAGCATAATATTTTACTCCCTTGAGCTATGACACTGGGTGCCACGCCTTGCTGTATCAAAGGGTTCAGAAGCAGATAGGAGTCATAGGCCCTAGCATTGTGAGCTATAAACGTGAAGTTTCTGTACTGGGCTTTTCTAAAATGTTTTAGAAAGAGTCGGGCACAATCGGGTCCCTCGGCCGACCATTTTTCACCCTTGAAAGTCATGGTTGACACAAAAATAGGCAAATGAACCCCTGATTGCTGAGTTGTCTCAAAATCATAAAACACATATTTCTCTGTATGTTCATCTTCAGCCAAGGGCTGAATGTAACACTCATGTGTTACTTCTTGAACCGCTTCCGCGTCTCTGCTTTTCAAAGGACCTTTACAGATTGGGCAGTGTATAATTCCACAAACATGAGGTTTAGGGCTATCTATTTTAAGGTTGTAATTGCAATGACATTTTGGACATTTCTTGTTAATGTCACAACTGCTTACAGATTTACATGCCTTGGGATGCCATGTTTAAGTTTTGTGTTTTTCGTAACAGTAGGCCGAACGACATGTGCGGTGACAATCCGCACAGGGGGTCAAGTTTAGCGGCTGCATAGGGCAATGTTTATCCAGACATACTGAACAGTTGTAACGGCACGAGTGCCCCCCCATGCGTGTGTAGCCGGTATGACAGGCTGGACAGACATATGGCGCGCCTAAAAAGGCTGTGATGTTAGTTACGGCATAGTAATGCTCATTTTGCACATAAAAGTACATAGTCTTAGGATGTGGTTCGGGTATATTTTGGAACTTGAGGAGAGCGTCATTAGCCCTACTGTGGTACAAAACCACAATCTTGATGTTCAGAAAGTTTTCAAATTTGACTATGTCTGAGAAAGCCACAGCATCCTGTATACCGAGACCCACCGCAGTTTGTAGCTCTCGAGCTTTATGTAACGCGGCTTGATCAGTACATCCGGGGCTGAGTAAGTGGGCCAAACCTATGGCAAAACATAGCTTATTACCTGGATTGTGAACGTTTATGAGATAGGCCCTTTTATTGCTTATGATTTCGGACTGCATTAAACTCTCGAGCTTTCGTCTCTGACCCCCGCCCCCTTGTGGTTGGCGTACTAATTGTACTACAAGTTCGAGGGTCCTATCTGCTAGCACGTTTAAATTTGACTGAACAAGGCGTTCTAGCAGTTTAACAAATTGTTCAAGCTCTGCTTCACCATTCTGTAAAATAAGCGATACCTTGCTCTGTAGACTGTCTCCACAAATTTCCAACTGTAAGAGATCCCTAGGTTCGCTATAATCTCTAATCCTCGCTAACAGTTCATTCAAAGTGTCCATAAGCATTACGTAAAACACAGCATATTCCCGAATCTGACCCCCCCATGCGAAATTGAAAAACTGGCGAACCTCAATATTGTTGAATTTATTTCGACGCAAAACATGTACACTTCGATCAAGACCTCCCCCCTCCAGATTTGCTAGGCAATTGTCCAACTGTTCAAAAACATCGTATTGGGTTTCAGACTCTTCGGACATTGGTGTTAAAGGCTGATTTATAGGTGTCTGGGGTGCCGAATTAAACCTAGCGCTCTCGTTCTGTACACTGATCTCAAGACCGCCCCCCTCCAGATTTGCTAGACATTTGTCCAACTGTTCAAAAACATCATATTGCCTTTCAGACTCTTCGGACAATGTTGTTAAAGGCTGTCTTAGAGGTGTCTGTGGGGCCGAATTAAACCTAGGGCTCGCGTTAAGCTGGGTAATTAGAGATATGATGGTTTCGGGAATCTGTGTTAACATGTTTTCCTCGGAAGGCCCTGACTCATTCATACGTGTAATAATGTCTATGAGTTCGGAGGGAATCTGGGATAATAGATTTTCATCTATTGTCATTATGTCAATTACCCCCGAATCATTCATATGGTTAACTATATCTTGGAGCTCTGTAGGGATCCTGGCTAAGAGTGTTTCAATTGTCTCACTTTGGTCTATAGGGGGCGCCATCTGTCTAATTAAGGATGTGTGTGTGTGTGTGTGTGTGTTTACATGTGTGTTTTTTTAACGGCGGTATTTGCTTGTTTTAGCCCTAATGTTTTTTAACATACGGGGTAGCTCGCTACGCCAGAATGACACATCCTGATTGTATTGATGCTCGAGTAGAATACACATGCGCCTCTGGAGTAGAGCCTTTCGTGATTTTAAACCCAGGGTAAACGCTTTGAAAAAACGTTCTTGGTCTATTTCAGAATCTGCTGTTTCCCCCACAGAATTGGCCGATTCAAGAAGGTTGGCAGCTTCACAGAACATCAAATCGTCTACCTCAGAAATGTCATTTAAATCTTTGACATCATCAGGTTTCGCTGGTGTCTTTGGAGCCTCCTCGGGGATGCTTGTCTGGGCATCCTCCGATGTTTGTGCGTTGTGTTCATAAGCCGGTGAGGAGTCTGAAATAAAAATAATACATACACAAATAGGTTATTAACCCTAAAATATGTTAAAAATGCCAAATACATTTCAGATATAAGCCTATATATTAACAATACATTAATTAAATACCTCGGCTTTTTTGACGAGGGCTGTTCTGAAGAAGCTCTGAAACCAGGGGCTGTTGTCTTTGTTCAACCTGTATTACAACATCTGCAGGTCCGGTAGATGGGGAGCCTGAAAAAACAAACAAACAAAAAAACAGCATTAGGCCTTGTTTTAACATATTCCGGCATAAAAAAAATATATAAATATTAAAATAATAATATATATAAATAATAATATATAATTGATTCATACCTAGTCCTTGGAACGACGTCTCGTGAATATCGGCCAAGTAGAATTGTTCGGGTGAAGCGGAACTGTGGATCTGAGCACTAATTATCCTTTGGTGTTTAGAAATATGGGGGACAACGTTGTCCTGGCCAAGGGGAGTTGACCTGCCGTTTAAAGTCTCTGTTCGCTGCTTTTGTGTAAATACATCCTGGGAGTAGGGCAGAATTGTCTCGTAGTCATATGCTTCGCAGAAACCGTTCAGGCTCCATAGGGCATCGTTTAACCTTCTAGGCTTTAGGTCCTCTGTAAACATATAAAATAACTTTTAATATAAGATGCCCACACTTTTTGTTTTTAAGGTATAAATATTTTTATGTATGGAATTCTTGGAGCTTACTTACGTTGACAATTCAGGGCAGGCGTTTGTTTGTAGGCACTTTGTTTCGGAGCCCCATGGGATGGTTCGAGCTCAGTTATACCTCGGAGTATCTGCGTGAATGCTTCAGAATCTATAAAACATTCGACAATATTAAAGCTATAATCACTTTAGCTAATATTGCCTTGTTATACGGTAAGCATACTGATCCTAATGATTGTTTAATATTTCTATAACATCCCACGCTTTTCAAACAATTCCCCACAACAATCAAATCTAATAAAGATTTATTTCAAGAACTCACCTTGCGATAGATCCATTAGACTGTTTTCCCCGATTATCTTTTTTAACGCTTCAGTCCGATAACGATTCTTGGAGTTTCTGGAGGTGCTGTTTGCATCGGAACTAAAACGCTGCTAACATTGCCCATGGTTTCTAGCGCTTTTGTACCCTACGACCTAGAGAAAAACCCCTGAATGATTTTTTTACATAGCATTTGGGGTTTGTCGTTTTTTTCGGGCTATACCCCCGCCCATGGTATATTTGACACATTTCAAACACATGGTATTGGGTGTGTCTAAACATTAGGATCCTTTTGGAGCTTCTAAAATCTCCGGGGTGCTAGCACCTAGATGCATGGGGGTGTGTTGTTCTCGACATCGCTGGGATGAATGACTTTTTAGCCCCCCTAAAAAAAATAGTTTTATGAAAAGGCCTTTAAGATTAGGAGTCGTAAGACACAATATTATTGTTGGGGGGGTAGGCATCTGTTTTGCAGGCTAGTGTAAACCTTGGTTTCAAACGACCCACCAGGCATGCAAGGGTATTTTTTTAACAAACAACCCGCCCCCCTTTTTCTGTTTTTGAAACACACACACACACACACACACACACACACACACACACAGCCACTACAGAAAACTCCCTCACGCACATGCGCGCGCACATGGCTTTTTCCGCAAGATTTTTCTCAGGGACAGACTGCGCTAAGAGTGAACAAACGCGAGAGTTCATAACGTGGTGAGATTCTGATTTTAAAACCATTTATTTCATTCAAAATATTTAGTACATACATTTTATATCGTTACATTCTTAAGGTATTTTACGATGCCTTTCTTACAGATCCTGGGAGCTTATGCAACCAACCGCCATTGTCCGTGTCGAGTTCACCCTCAAAAGGCAAGGCTCTCTTGTTATGTCCATCAACACATGGTAAGTTTTCACTCCAGGGGTAGATCCGCCGTCGGGCCTTTTGGTCTTGACTCTGTCTCAAGGAAAGCCTCGCCCAGCGCTTTAACTGTTCCCCATTTTGGAAGAGAATGTCCAGCTTATTCATAAGTGTTATGAAAATTGGATAATCCACCCATTTAAAACTAAACACAGGAATAAAAAAGTTTACATGTTTGCGGGCTCTGGAAGCTACCGGAGAATTGACAGACTTTGTAGCATTAGCCTTATCATAAAGGTCACAGGCTAAAATTGTCACTTTGTTGTCAGGGCTATAGTCCATTGAAGCAATTCTTAGAGCCTTGAGATCACTGCGGCCGCAGACCTGTTCTTCCAACGCATATCCTGGCACATTTGTAACACTTAGGACCTGTTCAATTTTACAAAGAGCCAGCCTGATGTTTAGCCATTCTCTCATCCCCAGAGCCGGGGGAAAACTCCCAGGTTTTGCAGGATAAAGGGGTTTGGGTCCACGGTCTGTGAATATCTTTACCGTAGAATCCTCCGGGTGGAATATGTAAGACATGTGGCCCTCACTCGTACCCAAAAATCCTTTAAAACATTCTGGAGCTTCACACAGAACTTCTTCAAGGCTTTGGTCACTGGGTTCATGACAAGCCGAGCATAACATCCCTAAAATTGGCATAGGTGTCATTTTTGTTTAATATTCAGGGGGGTTATCATGTACAGTCTTAAACAGGTATTGTTCAGCGGCTTTATAAGGGGCCTTAACCAACCCAAACCGTGAGAAACAGTAACAGGTTGACCTGACACATGGTCCCTTACTCAACCCAGGGCATGCACCCTTCTACATGACATAGGGTCATAAATCATTACATAGGGTCATAAATCAGGCTTGGGTCATCAATCATTAACGGCCTGTCAAAGGGACCCTTACTCACCCCATAGCCCCCACCTAACCAGGCTTGTCTATCAGGCTTGGGTCATCAATCATTAACGGCCTGTCAAATGGACCCTTACTCACCCCATAGCCCCCACCTAACCAGGCTTGCCTGACCAGAAGACATGCACACGTCATCACTACATAGGGTTCACATAGAGTTCACATAGGTTCACATAGGGTCATCAATCAAAATTTTGACCCGTGACATCTACTCTATTCTCTCTTCTATTGTTTTGGTGTTTTGCCTATTTGTTGTGTACAAATTTTGATTATACACCTTTGATGATATATTTAGGCAGATTATATATTTTTACCTGTTTTTGCATGACATCACATTTCATGTGTGTTTCTGCATATGTACCAATATCTTCAAATCAACCTAAACTTACCAAGGGCCCAACTGGACATCCAATGACAGTGTATGCACTAGCTTCATAGAAGCAGCACTTCTTAGTTTTTCCCATGCAAAGGCCTTTAGCCTACAACCATCCTTCGTAATTACGTCACAGACTCCTACCTCTATCACCTTTACCGGCAGCTGAATATCTCTCCGGGTGCGGTGGCATGTACCTGTAATCCAAGTCACTGGGAGGCTGAGGTTGGTGGATCAAGTGAGCTGAGGAGCTCTGGGTTGCAGCACACTATGTTGAACGGGTGTCCACGCTAAGTTCGGTATCGATATGGTGTTCCTGGGGGAGCCCGGGACCACCAGGTTGTCTAAGGAGGGGTGAACCGGACCAGGTCGGAAACGAAGCAGGTCAAATCCCCCGTGGGATAATACCTGTGAGTAGATGCTGCAGTGCAGCCATGGCGAAACATCGAGACCTAATCTTTCCATTTAAAAAAAATATATTTTTATCTGCTACACGAATTGTCACTTCGAAATGTTTATCAGACCATGAAAAGTCGACACTTTTTTGCAGCTTTCCAAAAACAATTACCGTTATAGCTTCTGATAATCGAGAATTATACTGACTACTACTGACGAAATGTGTGAATACCGATAACAAAATGCAGCACGGACCGTTGAGGGAGTAGTAAGTGCTAGCGCGATGCTTAGCATGAAACTGAGGCCAGCTCTACCATCACCATCGACAGACAGACAGTTCGGATAGGTTCATATACCTGTGTGAAATGAGCCACAATAATGATTAGCCAAATCATTGGAATTTGAGATTCACCTTCAAATGAAGTCCCTTATTGAAGGTGATGCAAACGAATACAAAAAGTGGAATCATGTCATATGTTTGTACTAGATTAAGTTATACAAGGTTGGAATGTTGTTACATAATTTAAAATATAATAATATATTTGACAATAATCAGAAAACAATTGAAATCACACTGTGGATATTTTAGACTGCATAATTGCATTGGGCAAATAGCTCTCAAACTAGGCAAATGACATTCTCCATCACTAAAGGCATTTGATATGCATATCTATTGATTTGGTGTTTTGCCTATTTGTTGTGTACAAATTTTGATTATACACCTTTGATGATATATTTAGGCAGATTATATATTTTTACCTGTTTTTGCATGACATCACATTTCATGTGTGTTTCTGCATATGTACCAATATCTTCAAATCAACCTAAACCTACCAAGGGCCCAACTGGACATCCAATGACAGTGTATGCACTAGCTTTATAGAAGCAGCACTTCTTAGTTTTTCCCATGCAAAGGCCTTTAGCCTACATCCATCCTTCGTAATTACGTCACAGACTCCTACCTCTATCACCTTTACCTGCAGCTGAATATCTCGCCGGGTGCGGTGGCATGTGCCTGTAATCCAAGTCACTGGGAGGCTGAGGTTGGTGGATCAAGTGAGCTGAGGAGCTCTGCGCTGCAGCACACTATGTCGAATGGGTGTCCATGCTAAGTTCGGTATCGATATGGTGTTCCTGGGGGAGCCCGGGACCACCAGGTTGTCTAAGGAGGGGTGAACCGGACCAGGTCGGAAACGAAGATGAGGTGAAGATGAGGCCTCAGAGTCTGATGTTCAAGAGGTGGACATTGAGGAGGTCCAGGGAGAAGACATAGAAGCCTGAGAGGAAGACAACCAAAGCTTTAATTTACAGACTATCATTTTACAGATGTATGTTGAAAAAGTTTTTGGGAGATGCGATGAATCATTGGGGATCATTCAATATTCCCTTACTTTTGTTGTTCAGTGAAATCACCCATTGTGAAGAGTCAACTCATTATTAAAGTTCAATTCATAACTACGTTTTTTTCTATTGGAAGGATTTAATCATTTGCAATTATGTCTACTTATGATAAGGTCAAATGCTTATGTTTCAAAATGGAAAGGGCCTTGCTTTAACAAAGTTAACCATTTTCGCTGTAGTGTCCAAAATGTCTTTCAAGCTGTCAAGTATTCCCTTGGCAGCAAGAGCCTCTTGGTGGATGCTGCAGTGTACCCAAGTAACATTGGGAGCAACTGCTTGCACGTGCTTACCACTCCACTATGTCTCCCTGTAATGGCTTTTGTGCCATCAGTACAGATACCAACACATCTTGACCACCAAAGTCAATTTAATGTCACAAAGCTGTCCAGTACCTTAAAAAATCCTCTCCTGTTGGCCCGGTTTCCAGTGGTTTGCAGAAGAGGATGTCTTCCTTAATTGACCCCCCATAAACATAATGGATATATACCAGGAGCTGTGCCAGGCCCGCCCTGTCTGTTGACTCATCCAGCTGTAACGCATAGAATTCACTGGCTTGTATGCGAAGCAGCAATTGTTTCAAAACATCTCCTGCCATGTCATCAATGCGCCGTGAAACAGTGTTGTTTGATGAAGGCATTGTCTGTATAGTTAGTTTGGCCTTTTCCCCAGCATTGTCCCAGCCAAATCCACGGCAGCAGAAAGAATGAAGTCCTCCACAATAGTATGGGCTTTCCTGTCCTAGCCACTTTGTAGCTCACCATATAAGATGCTTCTAGTCCATTCTTATTAATGGTGTCTGTTGCTTTTATACCTGTCTTAATATTCAAAGGTTGTCTTAATTCTCGCTCAAAAAACTCCCGTGGCTTATTTTTCTAATTGCCATGTTTTGTTTCTAAATGTCTGCGCAAGAGTGAAGGTTTCATCGAGTTGTGAGATAGTACTTTGCACATATAACACACTGTGACTGAGGAAAGGCACTACTCCCAATATAAGTGAACCAAATCAATGTAGTTCTCATCATATTTTCGCCTCTTCGATGGTCCAACGTCCCTGTCTATGAGTTTTTAAAGTACACTTTTCATTCCTCAGTTGTGGACCTCCTGGAACTCCTCTCTTATGGACTGCATTCGGTTGCCTGGCAACAGCATTTTTGGCTTGCATTTTTAAGTAAAACAAGGCTAAGTTACTCAAGAATGCCCCTTGGTCAACTTCATCGTCTTTATCGACATGTGCATCTGCGAGTGTTACATTCTCATCCTCTACTGTGTTCACTGCATTTTGTCTGACATGACTGATCTGCAACCGGCTCCTTATGTCTTCTGCTCAGATGGCAGTTAAAGATAACCTGACATGGAAATATCTAAAGCAGCCTCTATGGGACAAGACTTTTTCCCATCTCTGATATGCCATCTCAAATGAGCACACAAAACTGAAAAAAATAGGGTTCTGAAATGAGCATCCCTGAACCTGGCAGGTCCGTGGAAATTCCCCTTGTTGAGTCACCTCATTCTGAGGTTTTGTCTTTTTATAACGCCTATATGCATGGGATTAAAAATCAGAGAAGTTCTTAAAAATGCAAGGGCACTCCTCTACCCCACAAGATAAACTTAATTATTTTGCATGAGTAATGAATGCTTTAATATTTAGGCAACAGGAATTGCAGGATTTACACCTGTACATTACCAATAAAGCTACTTCCAGCTACCAGCCAGCCTGCAATATTAAAATTACACTACCCCCACCCACCAAATTGTATGCAAATTGCATGCACACACCTGAAGAGCTATCAAGCTACAGTTACCATGCAACTCATGCCAACCATACAATCTCAAAAAACATTTCTGAAAGATTCTTGCTTTTCCAAAAACAAGAGGGAAAATTCTACTCCCGTGGAAAAATGCCACGACCATGGACTTGAATAATGCTGCTAGTTAACCACACAATTTGAAGAAAATGAAAATAAAAGATGACTTTCATATCCTGCATGGGCAAAATACCAGTCTGTGCTGTGCTGAATTAATTAGTGTAATGGATTAAGAAGGATAACACATGCAGGGGGAATATTCCACTACACTTCTACTGTCACAAGCACCCCCAGACTGAATATAGGTACAGTAACCAGAGATATTTAAAGAAAGATGCCCAGTGGAATTCCCATCTCTGAGCTATAGCTAACATTAGCAAGCAGTGTTCCCCTTTCATCTGAGATGCCTATCATTCCAACTACAGAATCCCCCAAAAACTATACATCCCAAAGGCAAAATGTCAGTAAAAAAATATTAAAAAGTAAAGTAACACAATAAAAGAACAATAACGAGACAATATACAGGGGGTACCGGAGTTAATGTGCGGGGTACAGGTAATTTGTACATGTAGGTAGGGGTGAAGTGACTATGCGTAGATAATAAACAGCGAATAGCAGCAGTGTAAAAACAAATGGGGGGGGGGGGGGGGGGGGGTCAATGTAAATAATCCGGTGGCCATTTGATTAATTGTTCAGCAGTCTTATGGCTTGGGAGTAGAAGCTGTTAATTAAGGAGCCTTTTGGTCCTAGATTTGGCGCTTTGGTACCGCTTCTCATGCGGTAGCAGAGAAATACAGTCTATGACGTAGGTGACTGGACTCTCTGACAATACCAACATTCACACGATGCCACCTGTGTCATGCACCCTCCGGTTAAGTAGCCTATCCAATGAAACACACATTAGGATTTCTGCATGTGGTTAATAGCAAAATGATTTGCTCTATAGCTACAAAATCCCTGATCATTCTACCAGCAGAAAAGATCAACGCAACAGACCGACATGTCAACTTGGCTTGCTAACACAATCCAAGCAAGCTAGCTAACTAACGTAGCTTGCATATTTTGTATATGGAATTAGTACATACTAGAGGTCGACCAATTATGATTTTTCAACGCCGATACCGATACCGATTATTGGAGGACCAAAAAAGCCGATAGCGATTAATCGGACGATTTTTATTTGTAATTTTTTTATGTATTTGTAATAATGACAATTACAACAATACCGAATTAACACTTATTTTAGCTTAATATAATACATAAATAAAATCAATTTCGCCTCAAGTAAATAATGAAACATGTTCAATTTAGTTTAAATAATGCAAAAACAAAGTGTGGAGAATAAATTAAAAGTGCAATATGTGCTATGTAAGAAAGCTAACGTTAACGTTCCTTGCTCAGAACATGAGAACATCTGAAAGCTGGTGGTTCCTTTTAACATGAGTCTTCAATATTCCCACGTAAGAAGTTTTAGGTTGTAGTTATTTTAGGAATTATAGGACTATTTCCCTCTATACCATTTGTATTTAATTAACCATTGACTATTGGATGTTCTTATAGTCACTTTAGTATTGCCAGTGTAACAGTATAGCTTCCGTCCCTCTCCTCACTTCTCCCACTCTGTTCGGTTACACCAGCCTCATCTCAGGAGTTGCTGGCTTGAAGTCATAAACAGCGCAATGCTTGACGCACAACGAAGAGCTGCTGGCAAAACACCATGAGAGTGCTGTTTGAATGAATGTTTACATGCGTGCTTCTGCCTATCACCGCTCAGTCAGATACTTAGATATGCTCAGTCAGATTATATGCAATGCAGAACATGCTAGATAATATCTAGTAATATCATCAACCATGTGTAGTTAACTAGTGATTATGATTGATTGTTTTTTATAAGATAAGTTTAATGTTAGCTAGCAACTTACCTTGGCTTACTGCATTTGCGTAACAGGCAGTCTCCTTGTGGAGTGCAACGAGAGAGAGGCAGGTCGTTATTGCGTTGGACTAGTTAACTGTAAAGTTGCAAGATTGGATCCCCCGAGCTGACAAGGTGAAAATCTGTCTTTCTGCCCCTGAACGAGGCAGTTAACCCACCGTTTCTAGGCCGTCATTGAAAATAACAATGTGTTCTTAACTGACTTGCCTATTTAAATAAAGATTAAATAAAGGTGTAAAAAAATATATTAAAAAATCCGCAAATCGGCGCCCCAAAATACAGATTTCCGATTGTTATTGTTATGAAACTTTAAATCGGCCCTAATTAATCGGACATTCCGATTAATCGGTCGACCTCTAGTACATACCTAGCAGCTGCTCAAAAATATTTAGGAGACTTTTCCCCAAAGGAAAAGATCCAATAGCTCGAGCAGAACATAAAGCTTACTTTTATTTTCTCATGCGTCTTCCCTCACAGACCGTTTGTCGCAGAGCATCGCATTAGTGGAAATCAAAACTGTTTCTAGATAGGTTCAAGTCGCATCGGGAACCATTTTTGCATTTTAGCTTTCCCTAACCTTTACTTAATTATCATAACCTGCCACGTTAATTACCCTAGCATGCTGCGTTAATTCTCGTAACCTGCTACGAAAAGTCACTTCTGCTAGTCAAAACCAGAAGACCTGCCCTGAGAACAGTTTTGGTTTCAACTAAGCAATACAGCTCTCTCTCTCTCTCTCTCTCTCTCTCTCTCTCTCTCACACACACACACACACTCACACAGGCACACACTCCACAGTCCGTTTGGCGTTTGGGTATTACTGTAAAGAAATATGTTAGAATCATTTTTACAGGAGGCTTACAATTACAGTTAATAACAGTATTTTTCAGCATTTTACCCAAAATGCAGTGCAATCTACAGCATCAATGCGGTAAAACACATTTAAGGTATTTAAATTACAGAAAACTCTTACAGTGTTGGCTTGATGTTTATTATCTAACTTATTTTTGCCAGTTAAAAAAAAATATGAACTGGTGCAAAAATGTAAATTGTATGTATTGGTTTCCGAAATGTAGTTCCCAAGGAATGTCAATTCTGATTGGCCAATGGGATTTCACAGTGGCGACCCATCATTCTGCCCCACCTGTTTTGAGCCCCACATTTTTTTTGGGGGGGGGGGGCGCTTGCCTGTTCTGCATGTTTATTTTGGCATTAATACGTGTCACATATCAGTTTGCAAATAATGTAAAAAAAATATATATATAGATCATTGAGTTAATAAAGCCGCATACAAACATGGTCTCTTTTTTGTTTTCTTGAGTAATGCAGGTGTTTCCGCCTAGCTCAGTGCTTTCTGTGATGGTGGGGCAAGCGTCAGAAAATACGGAGCGTTGCGCCATTATTGGCTCAGTGCTCTGTCACTCATGAGGACACTACGTCACCGCCAAGTCTAAGAGTAGAGCTACAAAAAAGTAGTGCCCATCCAAGAAGGCTCAAGGTCATTAGCCACAGATAAAATGACTTAAAATCACTCAGGCTCCTGAGTGGCGCAGCAGTCTAAGGCATTGCATCTCAGTACTAGAGGAGTCACTACAGACCCTGGTCAGTTCCAGGCTGTATTACAACCGGATGTGATTGGGAGTCCCAAAGGGTGGCACACAATTGGCCCAGTGATGTCTAGGTTAGGGTTTGGCCAGGATAGGCAGTCATTGTAAATAAGAATTTGTTCTTAACTGACTTGACTAGTTAAATAAAATGTATTATATGTACAGTAGTTTTGATTGGACTGATGTCAACATCATACTTTCAAAATCTTAGCTAACAGTCATCATCATGAATCAAGTCGACAATCTACTGGCAAATCCTTTTTAATCCTTCTCATATGAAGAGAAATAATAAAGAGAAATAATAGCTAAAAGGTATTGGTGCTCATCAGCCTTTGGACATAAACATTACACAACAAGTTGGAAATTGCAAATTCAACAATGAGTGGTTTGGAAGGAATCAGTGACAGTGGCTAACTGCTAGCATTGCAAAGCAATCACTAGCCTACTATTCAGTGGAGTGGCTGTGTGGTCCCAAATCTGCGATTAAGGGTCTCTTTTACAAGTTTAAAATTATAAACATTCAACATTGGTCATGCTGTCAATGAAGCATGATTTGTGCCGTGCTCAAAACAACTGTTAACTCGGAACTGCGAAAACTTGACTTCAAGACAACTGGTACGTCGGGAATAAATGAACTCCGACTGGGACAACGCGTTTTGAACGGTCATCCAACTCGGAATTGTAAATCCGGCCTCTTTCTAGAGCTACAACGTGAAGATCAATAACATCATCATGATTCAAGCTTGTTTTTTTTCAGAGTTCTCAGTTGTTTTTAAAGCACCATAAATCCAGAGAATAGCAGACTTTGATGACAAAATTTGCCGAAGCACGGCCACGCCACCTTCCTGTTCAAGTGAGCACAGTACAACGAGGTGAGTCCAAAAATGTACTGTATACTGCTGCATAATTTATGTAATATGCCAGGGAGATATATATACTGTAGCTAAGAAAGTAATATTAAGTGTATTTTGTATAGTAAAATGTTAGTAGCCCATGGGCCTCACCCTAATAATTTGGTCTATTTACCCCTCTTAATTTCGCGTACTGTTCTGACTTGGTGGTGCACATGTAGCCTATAAACTGTTTTAGAGAAATGAAATTATTGAATATTGTAAGAGCTTTCATTGTCTGCTTATATGCCCCCTTTATTTATTAAAGAAATATGTTAGAATAATTTTTACAGGAGGCTTACAATTACAGTTAATAACAGTATTTTTCAGCATTTTACCCAGAATGCAGTGCAATCTACAGCATCAATGCTGTAAAACACATTTAAGGTATTTAAATTAGAGAAAACTCTTACAGTGTTTCGCCTACTGTTCTGACTTGGTGGTGCACATGTAGCCTATAAACTGTTTTAGAGAAATGTAATTATTGTAATATTGTAATATTGTTTCATTGTCTGCTTATATGCCCCCTTTATTTATCCTACGTTTCTGGCTTGGTGTACAGGGAGAACACTTTAAGAACGGCCCTTGTTCTGAATTCTGTTGCTGTACATTTCATTAGTGCTAAACAAATAGTTATACTGACTTACGTCCGTCCTAGCTCGCTCATTAATGTATTCATTGAAATAACGGATTGCCTCTTATCCGCTTGTTGTCCCCTTATGCCATAGTTTGTACATCTCAAATGTCATTAGAAACCACATTTGTTTAAGCAAGTCAGCCATATCAGCTGTTTTTTTTCAAAGGCAGTAAATAAGGCAGTAAATTAGACTGAATAAACTGTTTCGCTGCCAGACAAGGCTCTGCTGATAGCCAGGTGTAGCAATGGTAAGCTGTTTCGACTGCAGTTGGGACAGCTTTATGTAGGCAGTATAACAGTTTGTGGGCACTGTTTGTCACTGTTATAGTGAAATTAATGTATTGTTTAGTGTTTTGTAGCAGCTTTGCTGGAATGCATCCTACTTTTTTTTTGCCCCACCAAGATTTACATGCTACGATTACCACTGGGCTTAAAATGATTTTGCAGGAGATTCATATTATTAGTTCAGAGCAAGACGACCCGCCTCACCTCTCACTGCAAATTCAAAATCACGGTGGTACTGAAAATCAAATCAAATGTATTTGTCACATACACATGGTTAGCAGATGTTAATGCGAGTGGAGCGAAATGCTTGTGCTTCCAGTTCCGACAATGCAGTAATAACCAACGAGTAATCTAACCTAACAATTCCAAAACTACTACCTTATACACACAAGTGTAAAGGGATAAAGAATATGTACATAAAGATATATGAATGAGTGATGGTACAGAACGGCATAGGCAAGATGCAGTAGATGGTATCGAGTACAGTATATACATATGAGATGAGTAATGTAGGGTATGTAAACAAAGTGGCGTAGTTTAAAGTGGCTAGTGATACATGTATTACATAAAGATGCAGTAGATGATATAGAGTTCAGTATATACATATACATATGAGATGAGTAATGTAGGGTATGTAAACATTATATTAAGTAGCATTGTTTAAAGTGGCTAGTGATACATTTTACATCAATTTCCATCAATTCCCATTGAAGATGAGAGATTTGTTTTCAACATGGCTAGCAGCTAGCAAGCCGTATTTTGTTATTTAAAATGTTCCGGGTGCCAAATGTCATCAGCAAGTAAAAATCGAATAGTATCATCTGAACAATTTAACATGTGGCATAAGAGAAGGGCATTATAACATCAATACTGAGGGAGTTGCTGCATATCAATATTTGCTGGTGCTGTAGTGACACCCACTGGACATTAAATAAATTACCATAAGGGGAGAAGACATGACTCTTTCTGCTCCTTTTCTGATAGTATAATAACCAGCAGAGGGGTCAAGTTGCTGTCAGAAATGACGCGGTTGACTTGGTGAGTAAGATCATGGGAGAGTGCACCAATCCTCCCCTGAGATATGAGCTCGATTTCAACATCCATTATTTCACCCGCCCTCGAAAATATGTTTACATTCTCAACTTCATTGATTATGTTCACAATGTATTTTATTTTGAATTCAACACATATGGTGTGACATTGACCCCATACTGGACGTCAGATCGTAGGGATTACTATCACAGCTGTCCGTGGTACTGAATCCCCGATTTCCAAGCCATAGTTTGTTTAGGCTACTGTCTGTTACCATTCTTCACATCGCATAGACACAGCAACACACTCACGATGATGAAATAGTTATTCAGCATATATGATGCAGTCGGGAGGAGGATGGATAGTAAGGTTTTGTGGTTCATATTCTAATCAGATGACTATTTCTGAAATCTTATATATGGATGGGATATAACTTTTTTTACTTTTAAATATATAATCACAACTATTTTTTTTGAAAATGTCTATTCAACAATCATTTGTCAACAAACGTTGAGTTTCATGTCTTGCATTTTTCTTGTCTTCTGCTTTTTTCTTGTAAAATACAGGATCATCAAGAAAATTGGAAAAGGGACATTTGCAGATGTTGTAAAGACCAAATGTCTAATGGATGGAAAGTAGGACTACTCTGCCTGTAAGACAATAAAGCAGCCTTTAGAAAGGTAATTCAGCTCACAGACCAGCAGAGATGTGCACCTTGTAATACAGATATTTATACACACTCTCTCACACACAGCATTATTTGACATTGTGATTAAAAGTTAAAAGTGATTAAAAGCTGTTCGTCAAACATCTAATTCCAAAATCATGGGCATTAATATGGACTTGGTCTCCCCTTTGCTGCTATAACAGCATCCACTCTTCTGGGAAGGTTTTCTACTAGATGTTGGAAATATTGCTGCTGGGACGTGCTTACATTCAGCCACAAGATCATTAGTGAGGTCGGACACTGATTTTGGGCGATTAGGCCTGGCTCGCAGTCGTCGTTCCAATTCATCCCAAAGGTGTTCGATAGGGTTGAGGTCAGAGCTCTGTGCAGGCCAGTCATGTTCTTCCACACAGATCTCAACAAACCATTTATGTATGGACCTCGCTTTGTGCACAGGGACATTGTCATGTTGAAACAGGAAAGGGCCTTCCCCAAAGTTTTGCCACAAAGTTGGAAGTGCAGAATTGTCTAGAAGTCATTGTATGCTATAGTGCTAAGATTTCTCTTCATTGGAACTACGGGCCTAGCCCAAACCTTAAAAAACAACCCCAGACCATTATTCCTCCTCCACCAAACTTTACAGTTGGCACTATGCATTGGGGCAGGTAGAGTTCTCCTGGAATCCGCCAAACCCAGATTAATCCATCGGACTGCCAGATGGTGAAGCGTGATTCATCACTCCAGAGAACGTATTTCCACTGCTCCAGAGTCCAATGGCGGGGAGCTTTACGCCACTCCAGCCGACGCTTGGCATTGCGCATGGTGATCTTAGGCTTGTGTGCGGCTGCTCAGCCATGGAAACGTTGCTTTCAGAGGCAGTTTGTAACTTGATAGTGAGTGTTGCAACCGAGGACAGATGATTTTTAAACGTTACACGCTTCAGCACTTGGCCGTCCCGTTCTGTGAGACCTTCAACTTCGCGGCTGAGCTGTTGTTGCTCCTAGACGTTTTCACTTCACAGTAACAGCACTTACAGATGAGCTCTAGCAGGGCAAAAATGTGACGAATGGACTTGTTGGAAAGGTGGCATCCTATGACGGTGCCACGTTGAAAGTCACTGAGGTCTTCAGTAAGGCCATTGTACTGCCAATTTTTGTCTATGGAGATTGCATGGCTGTGTGTTCGATTTTATTCACCTGTCAGCAACAGGTGTGGCTGAAATACACTAATTTGAAAAGGTGTCCACATACTCTTGTAATATATAGTGTATGTAGATGTTTGTTAGTGACTGTGTTCTGGTTCAGCTCAGGGCATGTCTGTAACCTGAGGGAGGTAACAGGAGACTGAGTTCTCATCTCAACATCCTGCAACTACGTCAGATCATCTTGTGAGTAACACTGAATGTGTCTGTCCATTCCATAGGCCATATAAGGCGACAAGCCTCAGTCACAGGCATTCGTAATTGTTACTAACATTTTATTTTTGGATAGAGGTTTAGTTACGTTAATTCTACATGGTTGTCTCAGCTCCTATTTTGAATGCATGTCACTTCAAATAAGCATCAGTTAACTGACTAGTTATGTTCTGTTCTTAAACAGAATAACTCTTCTGTACTACTTACCAAGAATTCCTTTCTGAAGTCATCACACTGAGGATAAACATTTAATATCAAGGCACACATGCTAGTTTCTTTCCCATTGCCACACTCTTCTTCTTCTGTCTGATGTGTCCTGTCAGTGATGAGAACAGTGGTGCCATAGAGAGACAGTTGAAGTCGGGAGTTTACATACATCTTAGCCAAACACATTTAAACTCAGTTTTTCGCAATTCCTGACATTTAATCGTAGTAAAAATTCCCTGTCTTAGGTCAGTTAGGATCACCACTTTATTTTAAGAATGTGAAATGTCAGAATAATTGTAGAGAGAATGATTTATTTCAGCTTTTATTTCTTTCATCACATTCCCAGTGGGTCAGAAGTTTACATACACACAATTAGTATTTGGTAGTATTGCCTTTAAATTGTTTAACTTGGGTCAAACATTTTGGGTAGCCTTCCACAAGCTTCCCACAATAAGTTGGGTGAATTTTGGACCATTCCTCCTGAAAGAGCTGGTGTAACGGAGTCAGGTTTGTAAGGCCTCCTTGCTCGCACACGCTTTTTCAGTTCTGCCCATACATTTTCTATAGGATTGAGGTCAGGGCTTTGTGATGGCCACTCCAATACCTTGACTTTGTTGTCCTTAAGCCATTTTGCCACAACTTTGGAGGTATGCTTGGGGTCATTGTCCATTTGGAAGACCCATTTGCAACCAAGCTAACTTCCTGACTGATGTCTTGAGATGTTGCTTCAATATATTCAAATAACTTTCCTTGCTCATGATGCCATCTATTTTGTGAAGTGCACCATTCCCTCCTGCAGCAAAGCACTAACCACAACATGATGCTGCCACCCCCGTGCTTCACAGTTGGGATGGTTTTTCCATCTAGTTTCCCGCCATATTTCTTCTACATATCCAACCCCATCAGAGTGAAAGCGGGCAAAAGGGAAGGAACATTCACAACTGCCGGGAATGAAACGAAGTCTTTGCCTTTGTTGGAATTTAAAATGCTTTCAGCAGGTGATTTTTATCAGGGGTGAGGTGTAAAAACTATGCTTCATTACTACCATAACCCCTGACCTCTGAGTTAGCCTGACAGTACTCCATGCCAGAGAGCAGGCCCCACAACTTCATGTACCAGCTCTGCAAGCCTCTGGACCACATGTACCGGTAAGCACAGATGAGCATAGGAGAGCAGGCTCACCTCTGATACTGTGTCAAGGGTACTTTCAGTTGATTTCTGTGACGTGTAGATTCTCTCCTCACAGTTGTGGGCTCTTCCACCAGGATGTGAAACCAGAGAACATTCTGATCAAGGTGAGACAGACTCCCTCAGACAAAGATCTATTGAGTTTAGCAGAGAACTCCATTGCATCCATCATGGTGGCACTAAGAATGCCATGACAAACACAGTACATTTCCATCTCTGTACGAACAAGTTATATTCTACCCTACTCCGATAGATGATTATAGGCTCTGTCTACTTGTCCCTCTAGCCCAGAGAGGAGTCCCATCGCCCCCCTGGGCTGCACATGTGGAGGGGTCCAAAAAGACCCAAAACACTAATAGCTTCACTACTCCTAGGTCCATAATGTTTAGGGTGGGGTAGGTGGAGACACAATGTTGTGGTTTAATCTGTTCCAAGAAACCATTTCCGCTTTTTTAGTCATAACGCTATTGAACAGTTGGTCAAACAAAACATTATGTTGAGTGATTTGAGATAGTCATCTGTTCAAATGAAATTGAAGTGTCATTTGTCCACTCAATACTACCAAAACAGAGTGTTACAGCTACAATCATAATTGTTTAATTCAAGTGTGAATAGAACAGAATTGATAGGGAACTTTTGACTGACTGTCCATTCATACTCATTCAGCCCATAGGCCTACTAATAAAGACTGGAGGTCGGAGACAACGAGGTCTGTCAAAGTTGTTTAATAGGTGTCACATGGAGGAAAAAAAATAATACTCCCACTGTTAGACCTTGGAGAATCCTCACACTGCCTACCTGGGTGCCTCACAAAACTCCCTCATCTCCTGGGGTGGGTTCAGGGAGGTGAAACACTCAGGTGCGAGTTTCCCGGACGCTTCACAGCGCTAAAATAAAGTTATAGACGTCCATTGTAGGCAATGGTTGTAAGATGATCTCAGTGCCATGAAGCTTTCGGAAAACGCTCAGCTGAAATGAGCACCTAGAAATGTCATGAATAGAGCTAACTCTAGTCCCCATCTACACGACAGATATTCCCATGTTTTCTAGACAATACATTTCTATGTGAACATTTCATAATGTTGCACCCCCGTAAACAAGGCCCAGCACGCATACCGCCATCAAGTAGTGACGTTTATCAACAGTGTCAGTTAACCAGAAATGTGGTTGACACACAGTCCCATTGTCATTACTCATGTAGCGGCCATAGTCCACACACACCTATAACACCGGTTTAGTCATATTTGTATACTAGGTAGGTGAATTCACAGATATTTTATGTACTGGGGCCTAATAATGGGTAAGAGAATTATGTTAGCGTTAGTCTTCCGTGGTTTACCTGAGCTCTGAGTGATGGCTGAATTAGACGGCTCCTACCTTAGCCTACGGCCCAGTCCCAAAACAACCACTAGCACCTAAGCCCTGTGACACTTGTGGCGATCTAAGAAGATTGGATAGGTATATGAGCAATATGGTAAAGTATATATCTAGTCTTTCAATTTCCACATTTCCTATACAATCCTCTCAGCATAGCACAGAGAAAAATATTACTCAGAACCCCGTCGACAGCACCCCCAACCCAAAACTTCCTGCGGCCATGCTCTCAGGACTTCACAAGTGCATAGGGTGCAGGAGCGAGTTTGGGACTGGGAAAACGTTTCTACATAGAGGAGTCTGCAGCGACAGGCTAGCTTTCAGCACTACCTACTAGATAAAGAGGATTCCATAGAGACATCTCCTATAACAAACATTTCATTATGAAAAATACACCTGAATTCTCTTTATGTACAACAGAAAGGAAAAAACATGAACCTGCATATTCAAGATTCATTTTTAATATTATTATGTATATTTTTCTGAATTAGAAATATCACTATTTTCTGAAATGAAGAACTTCAAACTAGTGTAACAATGATAATTTCACCAAATCATTGAAGTACAATATTTACATATAATACAGAGCCCATTTTTTTAATCTGAAACAATATTAAAATAAAATGTTCAATAGATAAAGGTTTTTAATTCTATTTATATTTTTAACAACCTTGTCGGGGGAGTCCTTGCACACTCCAAAATTGTAAAGCCATTCTCTTCTAACAAACTATTAAGTGCAAACAATTCTCTTTTTCTTAAAAAAAAAACAACTATGATTTTAGCATCCAGACAGAGATTACTCGCCACAACCCAAGTGCATCCAAAGGCCATCTTCAACCATCTTGTTTTTGTCATAATTATGAATAAAAATTTACATAAACAATAAAATCAGTGCAACGTACTCAAGCTGTGATATTCTGATTTAAATTCAAAAATATTTTTTTTATTGTAGTTATAGGAAGCTAACTGCTCCGGTCTCCCTTTGCTATGAACATGTGATCCAACTCCACCAGGGTTAGTCATGGATGAGGATCAAGCTAAAAGCAATAGCACCTGTCCCAAGACAACACCTAGCCCCTAATACCTAGGCTAGATCTGAGAGAACTGAATAGTGGAGAAATGTGCCTACTACCATAATGATTAAACCTATCCAAGGTCTTTCAGATCTACATGAAGAGCCTAGGGGGTAGTAGTGGCTAGGGGTGGTTTCTGGAGGAGGCCACGCTATTAGAGACAAGCCCAGTCTGAAAACAAGCTGTAGCTTGGGGGTTGTTTTTGGACCGGGAAAGAGAATGTTGAGAGAGGAAGGGAGGTGAAAACAAAGTAAACACATCGCAGCCAGCATCCCTCTCTGAACAACACTTTAAATCCTCCTGGACGATTTCAAGCATTCTGCACCTTTCACACGATCCTTTACACTCTTTTCAGACTGTGGGCCAACCCATCTACCCTCAATGGCCCACGTTAGTTATCCATCTTTCTATCTAAAGATAAACAGAACAAAAAGAGCTTCAGTAGTGGTGATTGTGATGAAGGTGTGTGAAAGAGAGAACAGCGCTGCAGGGCTGTGGCGAGGTATGGCCAGGTCATCCTGTCCCGTCATGTCTGGTGGAGCTCGGTTTAGTTTAGCAGCACTAGCACCAGGGCTATACAACAGTCCCACTAGGAGAGTTGGCCGGGTTCTGAGATGATAGTAAGCCCTGTGGAGGAAGAGAGCAGAGGGGAATGAGTTAGAGGAGAAGAGATGTTTTTTGGACACTCAGAACGGTAAAACAATTTGAATTCAAACTTAGGTAATTGAGGGGAAACGGTACGTTTTCATCATCATAAAGAAAATCAGATTAAGTTCCTGGATTGATAATCACCCTTGTAAGCGAATCACAGTGGGCAAAAGAGGATCCTGCGTCGCAAACCCCAACTCACTCAATCATTTTCAGAGATTTATGATGTGTCTAGTCTAGGTGTTAGATGTCAAACTGAAGTGTCTGGGGTTGAAAGTGGCTTGGGGTTAAGACTCACCACTTTCCAAGGCCTGGCCCATATGTCTAGGGGTTAGGGGTTGTAACAGACTCACCACTTTACCGGGCCTGGCCCATGTGCAAATGAAGCCCTCCTGGCAGGCTGTGACCAGACAGTCCTCCAGGAAGATTAACACAGTGAGTCTTTCGTGAGCAATCTTCTTACACACCAGCGGCTCCAGCAGAGGAACCTCCTCCATGCGCGGGCACAGCAGCGTGCCCAGAGTCTTAGCGGCGTCCGCCTTGGCCGTCCGCGCCGCAGAGCTCAGTTGGTTGAGCTTGTCGCTGCTCTTGCTGCTGATGTGGCCCATGCTGTGGTTGCGTTTGTGGTCCTTCTCGTGGCGCTCCTTGCGTGTGTCGTGCAGCGACAGTGTAGCGAACTTGCTGACGCCCGTGGCGATGAAGGTGCTGTCGATGATGCTGCTTCCTTTGCTGCTGCTCGTGTGGCAGTTAGGCGTGGTGCTGCCCCCTGCGGGGCCGGAGGAGTGTGGCAGGCTGTTGGAGCGCGGCAGGGGGGCGGGGAGCGAGTTAGCTGGGGCGCCACTGTTACCACTACTATTGCTCACTGTGTTGTTGCCATTGGTACCAGGTGGGTTAGTAGTAGGAGTAGTAGCAGTAGTAGCAGTAGTAGTAGTAGTAGCAGCAGCAGCAGTAGTAGTAGTAGTAGTATTAGTAGTGGCCGCCCCAGTAGCCGGGGGGCTGGTGGCACTCATGACGTTAGTGTGAGTTCTGGTACGTGACAGGGGCAGGTGGGGAAACAGGATGTCCTCAGTCAGGTCCCACAGACACAGCTGGGTGTCCTGGCCCACCGAGCCGAAGCGATAGGTCACGCTGACTGGCCTGCCGTCTGTAGAGTTCCTCTTGGAAAGATGTGATTGGGAGCTATTAGCCCGGTCCCGCCCCCCTCCAAAGTGGATCTGCTCGTGGAACTCCTCGTCACTCCCGCTGAATTCGGCGGGTGGGTCGCTGTCCTCCACGCTGGTAGTACAGTGATCAAACGCCACCACGCTCACCCACGACTTGTGTCCGTGGCCCCTGGCGATCACCCTGCAGTCTGAGAAGGACCAGACGGTCACTAGGTCGTCCTCCCCCCCGGCCACTATATATCGTCCGTCCGGGCTCCAGCACACGCACAACAACCCTCCGAAGTAGCTCTTCATTGTGCCGTGCAGCTCGGCTGCGTCGAAGCCAAACACGCGCAGGAAGCCGTCCTGGCTGGCGCACGCAAGGAACTTCCCATCGGGGGAGAAGGCAAACTCGTTCAGCGCCCCCTCGCCTACTGTCCAGCGCAGTAGGGGGTTGCGGGCCGACTTGCTCTTGCAGGTGTGCACGGCGTAGCCATCGCCCTGTTTGAGAAGCTGGTAGTGGGGTGGCGTGGTGCCACAGGTGTGCTCTACGTTGTACAGGTACAGGCTGCCGCTGGAGTGGGCCACTAGGAAGAGGCTCTCTGAGCCAGGAACCCACCGTACACATGTCACACGAGACTTGTCTATCAGTCTCTGAGGGAGAGAGGGGGAGACAATGATTGTCAGCGAGAGACAAATAACTCAAGTGTCAAACATGCATTCAAACAAGATATCAACACTAGCGTTACACTTAAATGCATGCCTAATACATTGGATATTGGAACAGAACCTTTACTCTCATTTTGCATTAGAAAACAGTTTCCTCCCAGTAGGCAGTCAACATCATACATTGATATTCAACCACAGGACACCCATCTTAGCCAGCTTGGCTAAAGTAAACGCTGTTAAACCTACCTCCTCATTGAAGAGCTTGCTGGTCTCCTTCTTGATTGGGTCAATGAGCTGCACCTGGCCGGCCGAGAAACCCACGAGCAGGGAGACGCTCTCCGCTGTGGCTGTGAGGGGGTTGAAGTCATGACACGTGGGCTGCGTTCCTTTGTAGATCCTCTTGTCTATGGGCTTGCTCAGGTCAGCCGCCTAGAAACGTGGAGAAACACAGGACACAACGTCTGACTCACAGGTAGAGCAATTATCTTGAACATACACCTCAGTTATTTTACAAAGCCATTCCTCCTGTCTATATAACACTTGCAGATCATCATTGACCTAATGAGAAATAGTATCATTTCCATGTAAAAGGACCCATGATCACCAACATGTGAAGTTCATAGGAGAATGTCAAATTGAGAGTCAAATGAGTCTATAATGTTGAGGAATTAAGGGACATGTAAATTGTTCAACCATGTTCCATCCTAAAAACTTGGAATAATCAAAGGCTTTGAATTCTGGTCAAACAGATAGAAAACGGGTCTTAGAAAACATCTACCAGAAAAATAGGTCTTAAAAGGTATTAGAAATACATTTAATAAACATTGCCTTGTGCCTTAACTCCGTTATCAAAAACCCACATATCTAAGATATTTTCAAATCGCACTCCCTCATGAGGGAGAATAATGAAAGTTCACAGATGTAACAAGGTAGACCTTTCAATTAGTTAAGTGTTTTTACTGATAGCAAACGTGTTCATTAATTGTTAAGCGATTAAAACTAAATTCCGTTACAAAATCAGTAATGTAATTCCCTAAACAAAAATCGGTAACAGACTGTCTACAATTGAATTGGCTACAACGGTAAATCATAGTAGTCACAAACCACAGTAGAGTTCACAAGTTTGGACTGTACAGCACAGTAAAGAAAAGTAGAGCTCACTAAAGTACATAGCACACACTAGAGTTGAGTATACTATAATGTACTGTACTCTACTGTGCTGTACTTTGATGTCCAAACTTGTGAAACAGATGTCTATGATTGGTGAAGAGTTGGTGCAGTCCAGACATTGTTAAAAGCCTTCCTTGTGCATAGTTGTATGGATTGTTAAACTTTGAAATCAATGTTTTTTGTTAGGCATACATTTTAAGTGACAAATCAGAGTCTCAGCACAATTCCCATACCGTGGAATTGCCCTATAGCAACAATATTAGTAGAGATGTAACGATTCACCACCGATAAGCAATGTCCCCAGTTCAAATGTTTAAGATACGACTGCATCGGCCTGCGTCCGCTCTTTCAGTGTCGAGCTAAGTATGTCATTATGTTGACAGTCATTGATCTACAAATCATTTTTCATATCGAACAACGCCAGGCAATATCAGTAGCCTAGTCAAAATGCACTGCGTCGAGAGCTGACCAATGAGGAGGTAGGCCTATTCCCGATCTGGCACATCTGCGCGTCACCTTCAGCATTAAAATGTTTGTAAAAATGGCTTGGGGAACATAAGGCTTTATTAGTTGAATGACAACCCAATGTCATTTGATAGGTTATTTTTTTATCATGTGTGTTAAGTTGTGTTTTACCGGAATAAAAATAGCCTAAGCTACCACCGGTGACAACTCATCTGACTATATGTAGGCTACACGCTGATCAGGGCTGACATGAGATTTTATTTGATTGCTCAGATCTTCCATCACCAATAGGTTTGGTAGTTTTTCTTGAAACAATCAGTATATATGCTGGCGCGGATCCACGAGGGGGCAAACAGGGGCTTAGCCCCCTCAGTGAAGTTTTATATGCCAATATATTGAAAGAAGCTAAAAGGTTCTACTGATTAAGTGACAAGTTGGCACAGAATCTGCATCTCGGCTGCGTCAGCACCATAGACAGCGCACGCTGCTGTGTGTATAGGGGGACTATGGAAAGCCACTAGGGTGGGTTAGGTATGACTCCTTTGGGTTTCCATAAAAAGCAGGGGGGGGGGGGGGGAATGCTTATCTGTGGTAAGCTAAGTGAATAACATGACACGCCTCCACCTGTAATATTTGATTTAGATTTATAAGGGCAGGGGGTCAAGTTCACCATTGAAGCTGCTTCTCAACTCTGCCTCATGCCCCACCACTACAGAGTTTAGTTAGCTTCTTAGCTTGCTGTATAATTTCGTATTTTTTTAAAGTCTTAGCCTTAGCCTATTTAGCTAGCTCGAACTAGCTAATCTGCCACGGTGGATATCAGAAATTGGCTTCGCTGAAGTACTCAAACAAAGCCAAAGGAGAAGAGGACACATGGCAACTGTGTCAGTGGTTGTTAAAAGTTGACAGCATTGTGAAGTTCCTCTGTGACATCGAATGTCCATGTTTGTACAACACAGAAGTAAGCTTCGAGGCTACAGGGCTGCTACAGGGCTGCTGAAGGCAGTGACGGACCCTGGCTTTAAATTTACAGCCACCATGGTTACAGAATCAGTCTTCTCGATCCTCCAAACAAATTACCCCATGCAAAAGCAACAGATCTTTAGACTAGAGTCAAAGTGGTCCGCAGTGCGTTGGAGTGTGTTGAGAAGCTGAGGTGTGACAGCGAGTTCGAAACCATTTGGGCACAGTTCTGTGCCAGTGGCACTGACTCACCACCAGCTCCAAGCAAACGACAACGTTATGTAAGTACATATCTCCAGCAATACATGGTGGACAGTACAGTAGGTGTGACAGGTTAAAGGAAATAGTCATAGCCTGTTATACATTAAAAAGTATTAGTAAGTTCATAGTATGTGAGGAACATCTAAGGTTAAAAAGATGCATTCAGTATCAGTTGATAAAGATTGATAACATTCATATAATTGTGTTAAAGTTCAAACCTGTCAAAGGGTACGAATTGTGAGAGTAATGTGTAAATGTGATATTGATTACTTTATTTTGTAGTGCCTAAAAGTGTTAATCTGTGATCTACGAAATGCTCTTAATCTATGAGCCGGAGATCGATTGCTCTGGTCTCCACCCATATTCCTGGGGAAAATCGCGGTCTTTTTCTCATTCAACTAAACGTTAAATTGAGAATACAACACCGTATCACTCTCGTGATTATTTCTCCCCTGTTTTCAGGTACTTTATTGATGATAAAAATAGTAATTTAAATGTTATAACTCACTAACATGTCAAGAGTGTTTAAGGTGTGTCTTAGTAACGTTTTGAGGAAGTTAGAGTTAAGTTTGAAGAGAGTAATATGAGCCCTGCTCGGTTGAAGTGAAGAATAGCATCGTACTGAGAGTAGCTGCCATTTTATGTCGATTGTGAATGAACATGTACGTTGTTAATAAGATATTTTGCTGTGTTATTTGTATAATGGTTTTTCTGTTGTTTTGTAATGTGTTACTTTTGTGAAATTGATTCAACTAAACGTTAAATTGAGAATACAACACCGTATCACTCTCGTGATTATTTCTCCCGTTTTCAGGGGCGTAACATAGGCCTATGAGGACAGAGAAAAGACTGAGTGTAAAAAGACTGATCTTGGACGCGTTCATTGGTGAAATGTCAGAATGATTCAGCGAATGCAACAGCCAACTGGTGGAGGCCCTGTGTGCCCTGTGGAGGCCCTGAGAGCCATGACTTTCCAGATGTGAAAACGTGAAACCACTGCTGGATCTAAGCAAAACAGATTTGGTGGAAGCTGAGTTTAGTGCCACTTGCCAGTTTTTACGCCAATGAGGACAAATGAACCCACTTGATATCCTGCAAACGATCCTCTGGGCCTCTCTCCGCTATGCCGACAGTGCTTACTGCACATGGATTGACTTTTGGGGCATCCACAGCTTCATGTGAGAACTCCTTTCCCACTTTGACAAATGTGTTCAGTCAGCAGAAGAAGCATGCTACACCCAAGGAAAACTAAAACAACTGGCATTTGAGGGGGATCTTACAAGAAGATTGAGAATGGAATGACGGATTATTCAGGAAGTTCCACAGAGGATCTTTTGAAAAGGTAAACAATCTAGCTGTTTGATTTTTCAAAAAATCTTTGTGGTATAGCCAGCAGCGTCATTTCGGCAAAAACCTAGGGTATGGAGTGATAAAATGACTTCCTTAACTAGCCTAAGTTTTCAACAGCCTTGCTTTAGTGTGTAAGGTGCTTGCTCAAAAGCAATCAATTGGTCTCAGCATTTGAACTTACATTTATTATGGTATAGCGTGATAAGCAGTTTTTCTTTTTTGTATTCCAATTTTTTACAATACATACTGGTATGTGGCTGCATAATCAGATCCACCATCCCTCACACACAGATTTAAAAAATCATAACCTAGGAAGTAGCAACATTGTCAAACTTGCCCAAGGACAATCATATCAAGGGCATTAGAGGTATCGCATGTCTGTAAATTCATTATCTCCAGAGGCACAAGACGCTGGTCCTACTGCCTTCCTGATGACCAATCATTAGCGAGCGAGAGAGAGCTGCAATGTCTACCAACAGGTGGCTAGGGCAGAGACGCACCTCTGGGGTGACAACTTGACTCTAAATCAGAGAGATGCTGCCGTGTAAACACTATAAGAGGGGTCATTTGTAATGTCGGTAATTTAACAGCGGCTGTCAAATTCATGGATGTAAAAAATGTAAAAGAGTAAGGGTTTGTGGACAGCTGGTCGGTACTAGGCAGTGAGTGGTACAGTAGGTCACTGCAGCTGGATTTGAGGCCCCCTGAAGGTATAGGGTAGGTTATCACGTGTAAGAGAAGTAGCTATATTGTTGACGATTAGGCCAAGAGTTTTTCCTGTCCATGTGAACTGACCAGGAAAAACACCTGGCCATAGTTTTACCTTTTCTGAGGAAATTCAGAAAAACTCCTGGCCCAAGGGATGATACTGTAGGAGTCAGTCTGAGACCCCGGTGATGCAACTGAGTGGAGCATCATCGGAGGCAGCGAGGGAGATTATATGGCTGTCATAAGACTGCTGACAGATCTGTCAGAGCACGGCCAGCACACTTTGATATGCAAAGAATCCATGCTGCTCCAAAGCCCTCGACAAACCAATGACCATAGGCCTTTTCTATCCATGGCACTTTATACTTTAACTCATGTCATGTGAAACTCATTCAAAACACACAAAAGACAGGCAATTGTTTAGGCCAAGCCTATGTCTGAGAGAATAATGCAGAGTTCCACTCAGGATCAGATCTTGCTGATCTGTGGACCCTCAGATGAAAGACACCATGACAAATTCAATCACACACACCAAGAGCCACAACAGGGCATAAATGCTCTGTCAGACCTGCTAACTCCGAGCTCCAGCATGAGTGATGACAGTGAGTTATTGAAAATGAATGTCAATAACCAGGTTTCTATTAGGGGTGTGAACATTTTAAAGTTAAAAACTTTGAAATAAAAGTGTGATCTTTAACATTGAAGAAAAATGTAAATAGTGCAGTATTCACAAAACATGATTATCCGTGTTATAGCCTAACTAAACGATAGGCTATAAGGCCTGGGAAAAATTGTGTAATTTAAATAGAACTTTAGGCTACTTTGGTAAATATATGCAAGGCATGCTAAACATATTATCAAGACATTCACATCATAGCTTTTTCTGCCTGCCTCTTCCTTGCACCGGCTCCCCTAGGGCGTATTTTTTTATTTTTTATTTCACCTTTATTTAACCAGGTAGGCTAGTTGAGAACAAGTTCTCATTTGCAACTGCGACCTGGCCAAGATAAAGCATAGCAGTGTGAGCATACAACAAAGAGTTACACATGGAGTAAACAATTAACAAGTCAATAACACAGTAGAAAACGAAGGGGGGGTCTATATACAATGTGTGCAAAAGGCATGAGGAGGTAGGCAAATAATTACAATTTTGCAGATTAACACTGGAGTGATAAAAGATCAGATGGTCATGTACAGGTAGAGATATTGGTGTGCAGAAGAGCAGAAAAGTAAATAAATAAAAACAGTACGGGGATGAGGTAGGTGAAAAGGGTGGGCTATTTACCAATAGACTATGTACAGCTGCAGCGATCGGTTAGCTGCTCAGATAGCTGATGTTTGAAGTTGGTGAGGGAGATAAAAGTCTCCAACTTCAGCGATTTTTGCAATTCGTTCCAGTCACAGGCAGCAGAGTACTGGAACGAAAGGCGGCCAAATGAGGTGTTGGCTTTAGGGATGATCAGTGAGATACACCTGCTGGAGCGCGTGCTACGGATGGGTGTTGCCATCGTGACCAGTGAGCTGAGATAAGGCGGAGCTTTACCTAGCATAGACTTGTAGATGACCTGGAGCCAGTGGGTCTGGCGACGAATATGTAGCGAGGGCCAGCCGACTAGAGCATACAAGTCGCAGTGGTGGGTAGTATAAGGTGCTTTAGTGACAAAACGGATGGCACTGTGATAGACTGCATCCAGTTTGCTGAGTAGAGTGTTGGAAGCCATTTTGTAGATGACATCGCCGAAGTCGAGGATCGGTAGGATAGTCAGTTTTACTAGGGTAAGCTTGGCGGCTTGAGTGAAGGAGGCTTTGTTGCGGAATAGAAAGCCGACTCTTGATTTGATTTTCGATTGGAGATGTTTGATATGAGTCTGGAAGGAGAGTTTGCAGTCTAGCCAGACACCTAGGTACTTATAGACGTCCACATATTCTAGGTCGGAACCATCCAGGGTGGTGATGCTAGTCGGGCATGCAGGTGCAGGCAGCGACCGGTTGAAAAGCATGCATTTGGTTTTACTAGCGTTTAAGAGCAGTTGGAGGCCACGGAAGGAGTGTTGTATGGCATTGAAGCTTGTTTGGAGGTTAGATAGCACAGTGTCCAAAGACGGGCGGAAAGTATATAGAATGGTGTCGTCTGCGTAGAGGTGGATCAGGGAATCGCCCGCAGCAAGAGCAACATCATTGATTTACACAGAGAAAAGAGTCGGCCCGAGAATTGAACCCTGTGGCACCCCCATAGAGACTGCCAGAGGACCGGACAGCATGCCCTCCGATTTGACACACTGAACTCTGTCTGCAAAGTAATTGGTGAACCAGGCAAGGCAGTCTTCCGAAAAACCGAGGCTACTGAGTCTGCCGATAAGAATATGGTGATTGACAGAGTCGAAAGCCTTGGCAAGGTCGATGAAGACGGCTGCACAGTACTGTCTTTTATCGATGGCGGTTATGATGTCGTTTAGTACCTTGAGTGTGGCTGAGGTGCACCCGTGACCGGCTCGGAAACCAGATTGCACAGCGGAGAAGGTACGGTGGGATTCGAGATGGTCAGTGACCTGTTTGTTGACTTGGCTTTCGAAGACCTTAGATAGGCAGGGCAGGATGGATATAGGTCTGTAACAGTTTGGGTCCAGGGTGTCTCCCCCTTTGAAGAGGGGGATGACTGCGGCAGCTTTCCAATCCTTGGGGATCTCAGACGAGATGAAAGAGAGGTTGAACAGGCTGGTAATAGGGGTTGCGACAATGGTGGCAGATAGTTTCAGAAATAGAGGGTCCAGATTGTCAAGCCCAGCTGATTTGTACGGGTCCAGGTTTTGCAGCTCTTTCAGAACATCTGCTATCTGGATTTGGGTAAAGGAGAACCTGGAGAGGCTTGGGCGAGGAGCTGCGGGGGGGGCGGAGCTGTTGGCCGAGGTTGAAGTAGCCAGGCGGAAGGCATGGCCAGCCGTTGAGAAATGCTTATTGAAGTTTTCGATAATCATGGATTTATCAGTGGTGACCGTGTTACCTAGCCTCAGTGCAGTGGGCAGCTGGGAGGAGGTGCTCTTGTTCTCCATGGACTTCACAGTGTCCCAGAACTTTTTGGAGTTGGAGCTACAGGATGCAAACTTCTGCCTGAAGAAGCTGGCCTTAGCTTTCCTGACTGACTGCGTGTATTGGTTCCGGACTTCCCTGAACAGTTGCATATCACGGGGACTATTCGATGCTATTGCAGTCCGCCACAGGATGTTTTTGTGCTGGTCGAGGGCAGTCAGGTCTGGGGTGAACCAAGGGCTGTATCTGTTCTTAGTTCTGCATTTTTTGAACGGAGCATGCTTATCTAAAATGGTGAGGAAGTTACTTTTAAAGAATGACCAGGCATCCTCAACTGACGGGATGAGGTCAATGTCCTTCCAGGATACCCGGGCCAGGTCGATTAGAAAGGCCTGCTCACAGAAGTGTTTTAGGGAGCGTTTGACAGTGATGAGGGGTGGTCGTTTGACTGCGGCTCCGTAGCGGATACAGGCAATGAGGCAGTGATCGCTGAGATCCTGGTTGAAGACAGCGGAGGTGTATTTGGAGGGCCAGTTGGTCAGGATGACGTCTATGAGGGTGCCCTTGTTTACAGAGTTAGGGTTGTACCTGGTGGGTTCCTTGATGATTTGTGTGAGATTGAGGGCATCTAGCTTAGATTGTAGGACTGGCGGGGTGTTAAGCATATCCCAGTTTAGGTCACCTAACAGAACAAACTCTGAAGCTAGATGGGGGGCGATCAATTCACAAATGGTGTCCAGGGCACAGCTGGGAGCTGAGGGGGGTCGGTAGCAGGCGGCAACCGTGAGAGACTTATTTCTGGAGAGAGTAATTTTCAAAATTAGTAGTTCGAACTGTTTGGGTATGGACCTGGAAAGTATGACATTACTTTGCAGGCCATCTCTGCAGTAAACTGCAACTCCTCCCCCTTTGGCAGTTCTATCTTGACGGAAGATGTTATAGTTGGGTATGGAAATCTCTGAATTTTTGGTGGCCTTCCTGAGCCAGGATTCAGACACAGCAAGGACATCAGGGTTAGCAGAGTGTGCTAAAGCAGTGAGTAAGACAAACTTAGGGAGGAGGCTTCTGATGTTGACATGCATGAAACCAAGGCTTTTTCGAACACAGAAGTCAACAAATGAGGGTGCCTGGGGACATGCAGGGCCTGGGTTTACCTCCACATCACCCGCGGAACAGAGAAGGAGTAGTATGAGGGTGCGGCTAAAGGCTATCAAAACTGGTCGCCTAGAGCGTTGGGGACAGAGAATAAGAGGAGCAGGTTTCTGGGCATGGTAGAATATATTCAGGGCAAAATGCGCAGACAGGGGTATGGTGGGGTGCGGGTACAGCGGAGGTAAGCCCAGGCACTGGGTGATGATGAGAGAGGTTGTATCTCTGGACATGCTGGTAGTAATGGGTGAGGTCACCGCATGTGTGGGAGGTGGGACAAAGGAGTTATCAGGGGTATGAAGAGTGGAACTAGGGGCTCCATTGTGAACTAAAACAATGATAACTAACCTGAACAACAGTATACAAGGCATATTGACATTTGAGAGAGACATACAGCGAGGCATACAGTAATCACAGGTGTTGAATTGGGAAAGCTAGCTAAAACAGTAGGTGAGACAACAGCTAATCAGCTAGCACAACAACAGCAGGTAAAATGGCGTAGACTAGGCAACGGGGCCAACAGATAAAACAAACAAGCAGAATGGAGTACCGTGATTTATGGACAGTCCAGCGTGCATCAGCTATGTAGCCAAGAGATCAGTGTCCAGGGGGCAGCGGTGGATGGGGAAGGGAAGCTGGACTGGCGAGTGTTATCCAGGTTAAAAAAACGAACAATGACTAAATAGCTTGTAGCTAGTTAGCTGGTTAGCTTCTGGAGGTTCTTGAGTGTGTTCTAAAAATAAATAAAAAATAATAGCGATTCCGTATCACATTGGGTGAGGCAGGTTTCCGGAAGGTATAAACAAATTAAAAGTCAAAAGAGATAGAAAGTAAATATGGGTCCGGTGGGCGTTTGGGACGCGGCGATTCAGGCGGTTAGCAGGCCTGTGCTAACAAGCTAACAGTTTGTAGGCCCGGGCTAGACAAGGTAGCAGTTAGCGGACCGGAGCTGGACAAGCTAGCAGTTAGCAGGCCGAATTAGCAAGCAGGGAGATAGCGAGGGCTAGAGAGTTAGCCTTTGGGGGACGTCGCGATGGGGTGAGTCTGTTTATTCCTCTTCATGCGGTGACATCGATAGACCGGTCGTGGGCCCGGGTATTGTAGCTCAGGAGTATGCTACGGTGGTAGCGCAGGCCGGGCTAGCTTCAAGCTAAGTGGGTGGAAACGCTAGCCAGGGGTAATCATCCAGGGTTGCGGTTTAGCTAGATAGCTAGTTTCATTATGCCGATTCTGTTTCAAACCATTTCTTAAACGGAAGCAAACAGGGAGCAACCTACCAGCATTTATACAATAGAAATCTTGTTTTTGTTGCAAAATGTTTTGAGCCGAGATCTACCGCTCAATATGTAACTTTTTGGCCGACCCAACCAAATTCACATAGAAATGTGAGCTATAGATCTGTCACTCATTAATAGCAAGTCTAAGAAGCGGTAAATATGTTCTATGTGCACTTTCTATGATTCATGTTCTTAAGTTTGGTTTTTGAAAAATATTTCACATGGGTTTAGATGGTACAATAATTCTCTACACTACACACTACTTGTTTTGTCACAAACTGAAATTGGGTAAACTGTTAGAATTTTAGCAACCAGGAAATGGCGGAGCAATTTTGCACCTTTAATAACCTATTAAAAACCGTTCTGTAGCAATGAGGTTTGTGCAGGCTATAGGCCCAATACATTATCACTGCATTTTGGCTATGCTTGAATTGCCCTGCCAGTGTTGTTATTCTCAGACCATTTAAAAATGATATTTCAAAACTTGAGGCATATGAATACACTGGTAATATATCATTTGTTGTATTACTTGTGAGGCACAGCTGAGTGAACAAAAACTAAAATAATTCCTTTTAATTTTACTGGACTGATTGTGCCTGCATCTGATGGCCAGCCTCTCACAGTTCCTCAGCTCTCGTTTCCTCCGCTGAGACTGACCAAAAAGGGGCCACCGTCTTGCACCACATTTCATTATTTCTGCCTCATACATGAATACATGTTCTTACTACTATCACCAGAGAACATGAAATATTCCTCAATATTAAAAAAGGCAAGCCGCTAATAACATAAGCCAATCGATACTTTGTAGCGGAAGTGGATAGGGAGAAGCACATTTTCTGGCTTATATAAGTGTTGACAGTGCTGAAAAAAAATAAACATTCACTCACTCAGAAAAACAGCTGTTCTTTGCAGTATTAGTTGAGTCTCTAGTCATGATTTTAAAGGTTTAGAAATGTCAGTACCAACTTCGCTATGGGCTCGTGGAAGCTGCAGACATGGTGATCTGATTAGCCAGCAGTAGGCCTATAAGGGCACTTGATTTGCTCTCCCGGCCTTCCGGGTAGTAGTTTTTACATTCAGACAGATTAAATAGCTCAAAATGGGAACACTTTTACTACCTAGCATGCAGGGCAGCTGAATCCAGTACACCTACTGCAAAACTAATAATACTTCATCCATTTTTTATTTTATTTTTTATAGAAATGTTTGGTGATGGACTGATTGGTGACCGCTGGATTGGACTAAATTACACCCCTGCTCTTTCTCTACGCTAATGATACAAGTGTGTTCAGTCTTCGGTCTGTTGCGTGTAGAATATCGTAGCCTATTCATTGATAGGCCCTGCTTTACTGAAATTGCAAGCCAAGAAATTGTGAGATACATCATTCCATTGCGAGATACAGCTTTGGTTGTTGTCAGATAGAACCGCACACTAGGCCTGTCTGTCTGCCTGCCTGGTGGCAGACCTGCCTATGTTGTGCTCCTCCCCTTACTCTCACACCATGCCCAAACGCGTCAGCCATCGTGCGCAAATTGATTTTGTCCCCCCACACACCAAATGCAACCACAGCACGCAGATTGAAATATCAAAAAAAACTCTGAACCAATTATCTTAATTTGGGGACAGGTCGAAAGCTGTCCCCCTAATTTAGCTAGTTAGCTTGCAGTTGCTAGCTAATTTGTCCTGGGATATAAACGTTGAGTTATTTTACCTGAAAATGCACAAGGTCCTCTACTCCGACAATTAATCCACAAATAAAACAGTCAACCGATTTGTTTCTAGTCATCTCTCCTCCTTCCAGGCCTTTTCCTTCTTTGGACTTTATATGGCGATTGGAATCTAACTTTCATAATAGGTGTATTACCAAAACCGACCGACTGACCTCAGTTCATTTTTCAATCACCCACGTGGGTATAACTAATGAGATGGCACGTGGGTATATGCTTCTATGAACCAATGAGGAGATGGAGAGGCAGGACTTGCACCATGTTCAGCGTCACAAATAGAACTGACTACTGTTTGGCAACGCAGACGCTTGTTGGCGCGTGCGAGCAGTGTGGGTGCAATGCTTGAATAACGTGTATATTTATTTTGCGACGCAAGCGGTGTGGTCAGAATGTCAGTCCCTCATTGCTCGCTATGAAAGTTGAGTATTTGTGTTCTCGGAAGTACAGCAACTAATCAGTCTCCTCCTTTCCAAAAAGACTTAACCTTAAGAGTCGGTTCATAGCTGAATCGAGTCCTGACACTCAGAAATGGGAGTAGACGTGCAATGATTAGAGGAATAAATTATTTTGGAGTCGACTTTCTACCACTACGCCACCGTCGTTAACAGTTGGACAAATGGCAGAGAAAGGCAAGCGACAGCAGCGAATTCCTGTATGGCTTTCAGGAGTTAAATGAGAAGGAAATGTTAACTTTGCGAGATGGAACGGAGGTACAATGATGGTAGTACAGTTGCATTTGAAAAGGGACAGTTGCATTTGAAAAGGGACGCACCGAGAGACCCAACCCTTTGTTGGCAGCAGCGCAAGCTGCATTGTTAGTGTGAATTTTAGAAAATGTTATTGTTAATGAAAAGCAAAATAAAATTGCTGCTTAAACGTTAAGATTTTATTTTTTTGTCATATCCCTAGTTTCCATCCAACCTTTTTATGCAATTAAAGTAAAAGTACATGTTGGATAAAAAAAAAAGTCACGACAGGCCTGACGGAAACAGATAATTTGTCAGTAAACTTTTCAAACGTCGACAAAACAATAAAACACACTAGACAAGATGGGATCTTTGTAAAAATGAATGTGATAAATGGTGGTAGAAATGCCTTTATGGGCAAATATTGATATAATAACCATCAAGTCAACTTGGAGTCACAACTTGGAGTCACACGATGTGTTGTGTGGTCCTCCCACTACGATTTGGGAATTGATGCAGTTTATTACGCTACAGCTGAAATAAATTTTCACAGGGTGGTAAAAATGCACGGTGATGAGCTTCATGCTCCTTTCCAATAAATATCAAGGGTCTTATTCTGGTGACATGATAATCAATGCTTGGCTGGCGTTTGACAAATACAAAGAATCTCACTCTTTTGTCCATAATAATCTGATCATGGATCTAGGCTATACCGCACTGTCTGTGAGCGGTTGGCTAAAGCGCACATGGCAAGACCAGAGTGGGAACATTCACTATCTATCTATCTATATATATATATATATAAATAAATAAAATGCACAATTTGTGATAAATGGATTTTCAACTCTGCTGATGGTTTTAACAAAAGTCATTTTTCTATACACTACGCGATCATGCATTTTATCCACAACAAGTCAATTGCATGGAAACATCTCTGGTGGGAAAATGCAGATATTGTTTTTATGATTTTAGAATATTCACATGTAAATCTGTCTCCAAATGGAAGGATAACTATCTAGTGACAAAAAAAAAACAGTTTAGCCAATTAGACTGGAGGGTGCTTAGCCTTCTGCCTCCTTGTCTTTAACTGAGAAATGTCCACACAGACACAGCTAAAATATAATCCAATGCCACTATTAAACTCATTTCGAGATTAACACAGACTGTCCTAACTCTCTGGTAATGAGTGAGGGACTGTAGTCCTACTCCCTGCTATAAAATGACTTATCACAGGGAAACAAATGTATCTCCTGCTTTAAACCAACCCAATGAAACCAAACAGCACCCTCAAAACTAATCAACAGGCATTAGCTCTGCAGCCCTATTTACCTAGGGGTGTTCTACAAAACAAGATCAATGAGTTAGCCACCTACCTCTAATAAAACTGCAGAAATAACCATTGATTTTCTTGTTAATTAAAAAAAATAGCTAAACTTAGATGTGTTATAGTTTGTTTATTCAATTAGACCACACGCATGTCAAGCTTCTCTCTCAAAAAAAAAAAGTTATATCAGAAGATTTAGGCAAGTTAGCTGGCTTGTGGTATACCCTTCTGGCATGCTTCACTGACTACAGGAAGGACTACATAGAGACCTGCTGAGTCCAGTCCTGGGGAGGGCAGGTTTGCCAATCTTACCGACCTGTGCTAAGAGAGCACTGTTTACAGGAAATTACAATGTGACAGGAGTGAACTCAGTGAAGAAGTAGGCCTTTATGATGCATTAAACCACTCTGTCCCTTAAATTATTTTCCAGACAGGGCACAGAGGCCTCCAAAGCAACATCCAGGCCCTCTTATACAAAAGATTTTGTGCCAATTGTGTCACGGTCAATAGACCACTTGTCAGGAACACTTGCAAAACTTGGTGACAAGTGTTAAAATATCTTACAATCTCCCACACAGATCTACTCCATCCAAGAAGTGGCCCACAATTCCCCCATGTTAAATGGGCAGTGCAGTCAAAAACATGACTTTCCTGTGTTTAACAGTGACTTTGGAAAGTATTCAGACACCCTTACTTTTTCCACATTTTGTAAGGTTACAGCCTTATACTAAAATTTATGACAGTTTTTTCCCCCTCCAATTTACACACACAATACCCCATAATGACAAAGCAAAAGCAGGCAAAAAAAAGTGTTGCTAATTTATATTTAAAAAAAAACTGATATCACATTTACATAAGTATTCAGAACCTTTACTCTGTACTTTGTTGAAACACCTTTGGCAGTGATTACAGCCTTGATTATTCTTGGATATGAAGCTACATGCTTGGAACACATGTATGGGAGTATCTCCCATTCTTCTCTGCAGATTCACTCAAGCTCTGTCCGGTTGAATGGGGAGCGTTGCTGCACAGCTATTTTCAGTTCTCTCCAGAGATTTCAGTCAGGTTCAAGTCCGGTCTCTGGCTGGACCACTCAAGGACATTCAGAGACTTGTCCCGAAGCCACTCCTGCGTTGTATTGGCTGTGTGGGAACGTAGTCCTGTTGGAAGGTGAACCTTCGCCCCAGTCTGATGTCCTGAGTGCTCTGGAGCAGGTTTTCATCAAGGATCTCTGTACTTTGCTCAGTTCATCTTTCCCTCGATCCTGACTAGTCTCCCAGTCCCTACAGCTGAAAAACCTCCACACAGAATGACGCTGCAACCACCATGCTTCACCGTAGGAATGGTGCCAGGTTTCTTCCAGACGTGACGCTTGGCATTCAGCCCAAAGAGTTTAATCTTGGTTTCATCAGACCAGAGAATCTTGTTTCTCATGGTCTGAGAGTCCTTTAGGTGCCTTTTGGCAAACTCCAAGCTGGTGGTCATGTGCCTTTTACTGAGGAGTGGCTTCCATCTGGCCACTATACCAAACAGGCTTGATTGGTGGAGTGCTGCAGAGATGTTTGTCCTTCAGGAAGGTTTTCCCATCTCCACAGAGGAACTCTGGAGTTCTGTCAAGAGTGACCATCCGGTTCTTGGTTACCTCCCTGACCAAGGCCCTTCTCCCCCGATTGCTCGGTTTGGCCTGGCGGCCAGCTCTAGGAAGAGTTGGTCATTTCAAACTTCTTCCATTTAAGAATGATGGCAGCCACTGTGTTCTTGGGGACGTTCAATGGTACAGCAAATTTTTCGTACCCTTCCCAAGATCAGTGACCTCTCACAATCCTGTCTTGGCTCTCTATGGCCAATTCCTTCGACTTCATGGCTTGGTTTTTGCTCTGACATGCACTGTCAACTGTGGGACCTTATATAGACAGGTGTGTGCCTTTCCAAATCATGTCCAATCAATTGAATTTACCACAGGTGGACTCCAATCAAGTTGTTGAAACATCTCAAGGATCATCAATGGAAACAGGATGCACCGGAGTTCAACTTCGAGTCTCATAGCAAAGAGTCTGAATACTTACAGTACCAGTCAAGTTTGGATATACCTCCTTATTCAGGGGTTTTCTTTACTTTCTATATTGTAGAATAATAGTAAAGACATCAAAACTATGAAATAACACATACGGAATCATGTAGTAACCAGAAAAAAAAAACTGTTGAATCAAAATGTTATATTTGAGATTCTTTAAAGTAGCCACCCTTTGCCTTGATGAGAGCTTTGCACACTCACTGCATTCTCTCAACCAGCTTCATGATGTAGTCCCCTGGAATCCATTTCAGTTAACAGGTGTGCCTTGTTAAGTGAATTTGTGGAATCTCTTTCTTACTGAATTTGAGCCAATAATTTGTTCTGTGACAAGGTAGATGTGGCATACTGAAGATATACCAAATAGGGCTAACACCAAGTCCATATTATTGCAAGAACAACTCAAATAAGCAAAGAGAAATGACAGTCCATCATTACTTTAAGACGTCAAGGTCAGTCAGAGGAAAATTTCAACAACTTTGAAAATGTATTCAAAAGCATTCGCAAAAGCCTATACTCTTATGTAAACTAGTCATCTCTGTATACCCATCGCAAGACCTACTCAGGGCTCTATGGTGCTACCATTTTGGTCACATTGGCTCCTAAATATTTTGCTGTGCTACCTGACATTTTTATTTGGAAGCGCCAGTGCCCCTACAGTACTTGGATAACATTTAGTGCAACAAAAATAAATTAAAAGGGATGTTTCAACTGAGGTGCACATGTGCTCCTCGTCAAAAATCTCAGCGTAGAGCCCTGCCACTGGTTGTTGCTTATTTATGAAACCCTCTTAGGCCTCACTCCCCCCTATCTGAGATATCTACTGCAGCCCTAATCCTCCACATACAACACCCGTTCTGCCAGTCACATTCTGTTAAAGGTCCCCAAAGCACACACATCCCTTGGTCGCTCGGCTTTTCAGTTCGCTGCAGCTAGCTGCAACAAACACTCAAACTGGACAGTTTTTATCTCAATCTCTTAATTCAAAGACTCAATCATGTACACTTACTGACAGTTGTGGCTGCTTTGCGTGATGTATTGTCTCTACCTTCTTGCTCTTTGTGCTGTTGTCTGTGCCCAACAATGTTTTTACCCTGTTTTGTAATGCTAACATGTTGTGAGCTGCCATATTGTGTTGCTGACATGCTATGTTGTCGTCCTAGGTCTCTCCTTATGTCGTGATGTGTGTTTTGTCCTATATTTTATTTATTTTTAATCCCAGCCCCGCAGAAGGCCTTTTGCCATTTGGTAGGCCGTCATTGTAAATAAGAATTTGATCTTAACTGACTTGCCTTGTTAAATAAATCAAATAAAAATGTGCAAAAGCCATCAAGCGCTCATGAGGACAGCCACAGGAAAGGAAGACCCAGAGTTAGCTAGGACAATGGGAGACAGTGTCCTTTGCCCCACCTGTCAGGCACTGCTTTCCTGCAGTTCTGTTAATGATGGCAAGGGGCAGGTGTTCAACAGGCTGGAGCGAAGGACAGACACTTTGCTAGCTAGGAAGACTCTGGTACACAGCAGATACTTTTATTTTCCTTTTAAGCCACATTTTTAGTAGCAAGGAAAATCAGGGAAAATACTGAATACCATTAATGTCACACAAGCATGAAGATGCCGTGCTCGAAAGGGGGGCCTTCATGCAGGAACCAATGGGACGCTCGAGGGAGGAGGAATTTATTATTGTTTTTGGTTTGCCTCGTTAAAGCTAATAGACCAACAACAAAGAGTTCCCAATAACAGCTAATTTTCTAGTTACATATCAGACAGGGGAGGAGATATTAATAATACTCTGAGTAAAAGAGAATGTTTTGGGATTTTCACCCTCCAGACATTATTTCCTAAAGGACTTAATGATGAAATGCCTATGTATGTTATGTTGTGAATTTGAACATGAAATATGTGTCTCTTGTAGATTATTCTGACGTTTTTCGTATGATGTACCCTATGACTAATGAAAACTTGCTATGTCCTCATTGAGATTTTACAGACGTGTTTAATACGCCTTATTCATACACTTTTGCAATATTTATGAAATGCATATTGTTATATTTGGTAGCACTTATTTTTCCTTTGCCTCCAACCCCCTTCGATGTGTAGAACGGATGTGGGTGGGGCCAGGTCCACATAATGGTGCAACTTTCAAAAAATCCCAAAAGCTCTGACGAAGGCCGTGTGGCCGATACGTAAGCTTATTAAAGATCGGTGATACTATCAAGAGCAGTGTGTGGTTTCCTTTTTCCTTCATCTAGTTTCATATCCCTCCCATTAAGCTCCTCCAATTAGGTACCTCACTGAAGACTACTCGTGCAAAATTCTTGCGTGAGAAATAGCTTATCAAAAAGCTACGTGTTTCTTTTTGACAATTTTAATTGAAAACAATCACAGTAAGATAATTAATTGTTAGCCAGAAATGATTTGATATTGTGATAAAAACAGCTGCAATGGACCTTTAAAACCAACTAGGCCAACACAGTAAGTCATGGAAGTGGTAAAACATCTTCCTCATCATAACACTAGAAAGCCCCTAGCAGCCAATGGATTATTTAGAAATGTGTGGATCAGACGTGATCACCATCATCGTCACTAGATACCGTAAACAAGCATACAGCTCGATGCAGTGACATCCCCAAATGTTGCATCACCACCACTGTCAGAACCAGACAGATCACTTGCATGACATCATCATCCCGAATCATCAACAAACACAGTTTACTTCCAATCTAACACACATCCACAATACTGTACAGCGCTGGCTTTGGGGCCTTGAAGTACCAGCAGCATATCACACATAACTAGCTTGCTATGCAATGGTCAACTATTCTATGATTGCAAAGAACCTGTGCAGAATCATCAATTAAACAAGAGCACTAAAAACACAACCAGTTAATTATCACTAACGTCAAAATACACTATGTCAACGAGGAAACGTGTCTTATTTAACATACTCTGAAACTGCAGATGTCAATCAACATGTCAGAACTGAAGACGGGCACGAGCCTTTGCCCACACTCCAAGGTTAAATCGTACATATTCATATAGAGCAAATAGGCATCACACAAGAGTAATCTCATGACTATGAGTAAACAGTCCACCATAACAGAAGGAGGGCCCTTCGCCTGAATTGAACTGGTTAACTGGCCAGCTAGATAGCTAGGTGGGTGACATGTAAACCAGCATATCTCCACAAGGTGCGGGCAAAACAAACTGTGGCGATGCTAGCTAGCTAGCCACCATAGCTAAGTGGCCTAGTCTGGCTATCTGCGCACGTCAGTGAAAATACCATACTGGACAGCAAATTACTATGCGTTTGAACACACACATTCACTTCTTGATAATACAGGCATTGTCACCTGAGTGCTATGTACCTTTCTTACGCCTTTGTAGATATAAAAATACAGTTCCCGGCCCACATTGAAACAGATTCTGTCGCCGTTGCCGGACTGGTCGTTGACGTTCACGAAGGAGACTTTCACCGGATTCGAGCCCTGTGAATTGAAAGGCACCCTGTTAGGGCGGCTATATTCGGAGTGAGTGAGGAGTTTATAGACACCTTCCCGAGTGGTGAATTGAGTTTTAATTTCGTTCATCTCCTTCCCTCCTCCCTCCGCCGCCATCTTGGAAATTGGCGTTCATCCTGTCCAAAACCCGGATCTTACCCACAGAGCATGCGCTCGGCAATTGATTCTAGAACCCATGCGCTAAAAGCATCAATGAACGTTAGAAGTGACGCTCTAGTTTAGCGAAAGCAGTGAGGTATTTGATAAGACGAAATTCACTTCTAAACCCTCGACAAAAATAAATGTCATAGTTTAATCTAGTTTAAACGCTCTTGTGGAATTGCATGGATGAGTAATTTCTTATTGTGGAGAATGCGGTCTCTGTGGGTCCTTGAATCATGGTGGACCTTTGGAATATAATATCCTCTTGAACACGCTCGAGAATGTCGTAAAGAAAACAAGTTTTCTTTCAATTTGAATACAATACCCCGACATTTATATTAATGTTGTGAATATGAATATGTGATGAATATTTGATTGATTAGTTACATAAATGTATGACATTGAAATTGCAAACTCTAGTCATCCAGTCCAATCATCATAGTTGCAAGCAATTCAATGTATTCCTTCTTGTTCATTATTTGTTCTGTCCAGATGTTCTCTGTAGTGTGACCATAGTCTAAATCTAATTATTCTGTCTCCTCTCGATGTTTACATCCACTAGGGGATATACAGTAACTTCTCGAAACAACTAGATATGTTTTAATACCTCGTCTGTTGCTAATAGTGCCATCGTCTGGTCAGTCTGCGGTCCAGCACTGTGCAGTATACCCATGCCTGAGAATTCTGGTATTTTCTATGATTTGACATGAAAGATTTTCAAATTTCTTGTTTATAATCAAGATGTGTATTGTATATGTGTTAGCCTACTCATGTTAAACTCCTCACACAAAATCAACATATTGCAAGTCATGTTAATATCATCATTATAACTAAATGAGCAGTAGTGTCACCGTTAGGACACAAAACATGCCCTCTTGTTGGGATAAAACCACACAAAAGAGTGTATTTCTATAGGCCTACAAGTGTTTTATTGGTTGGCGGGATTAAAGAATGTAGAAGTAAACTCTTTATCCAATTTGTCAACACAGTTTCTGTGGCCTAGAACTGAACCATTACTTGAACACATCTATTCTTTCCCAATCTCACAGGCCCCCAAAACATACTTGTGGCCAGCCTGTTATCTTTCCAGAGTCCTTCTGCCCTGCGTCTGTCTGTCCGGATGGTTCAATGGGAGCAGGTGGTTTGAAAGGCTGCGCACAGCTGTGACATTGCTGACACGCCATAGAGGTGTATGGTGGGGCCTAGTGGGCCAGGCCTGACACACTATCATGACGCCTCAGGCCCCCGAGTGGCAGGCACCCCTTATGACTGTGCTGCCCTATAAGGACACATGTGGTTTATGGCGCAGACCCCTCACAGCTTTCACTGTCACCCCCACCCTACTGGTCATTTCTCTCTTAGCCTGTACTGTAGTGGGACTGGGCATTCCTTCTGGAAGCTTCTGAATGGGGGCTTCGAGAAAGCTGCCCCTTGTATAAAAAGAATGGACTAGGCCCAGGGGTACTCAGATACAGAAAGTGAGAAGACATTCACCTGAAGCCATAGAGGATTTAGGAGCAGTGAAATACAGAGATTTAAAGACTACATTAATCTGCAGAGGAACAGAAGTGACGCTCAGAGATTCAATTTACAGCGATCAGCAAACGAGAAGTGAAGCACAGGAGCTCATTCTTATCTATTCAAGGTAAGAGAGAGAGGGTATCAGGGAGAAAGGTAAACCAAATATGTAGCCACTTGCAGTTCAGGGGCACAAGGAAGATCAATTGACAATATTCTGGAAATACATTATGCATTGATATTATAAAGGTGAAACACCAGCAGGAAGTAAGCAGCCTACAGTATATATTGATACTCTAAATTGAATAATATATCATGGGGATGAATTGCACTGTATTAATCTGAAATGGCATTAAATCAGTGAGGAGACTTTGATAGACAGTTACCCTGGATCTGGTAAAAACCCTTTTGTGGGTGCATGGCAAGAGAGGAGCACATGGCATGGAATATGACCCTGGTTAGAAGGAGCAAGGGACATGGCAGTTGAAGAGAAAGAAGAGAGGCCTGGCAGTCAGCACAAATAATTATTACAATCAAGTTATCTATACCAAGTTATTAAATAATGCATTTATCAGACCTGAAAGTGTCTCAGACCAGAATTCTACTGGTTCATGTAGTGAATTTGAAGCCAAGGACCAGGAAGGATTCATTTATTCATTCATTGAACTGGAGAAATGCCTTTGATGTTTTTTATTGATAAGCAGCTACTTTAGGAAAAGGTATCTTTCATGGGAAAGAGTGTTAATGGCATTTGATGAATACTTCTCAGTATATCAGTGCTGTTAAACAATCATAACTTTTAAGAGCAACTCTAATATTTTTGCTGAAAGTTAATAACATATAAAACCCTATACTTAAGAGAAAAATGCAATGTTGAAGACAGCCTATGGGTGGATTTACATTAGTAAAATATGTCTAGTGAGATCTATCTCTCTTCAACACCAGATTTGCAAATGTTCTGTTTACACTAGCCTTGGATGTGGTGTGGCCAAATCCACATTCTTGCTTAAAGTGTGACTGCAGCTATTAATTAACATACCATAAAAACCATAGTATATAGACAAACAAAATAAGGGTAGCAATTCAAACTATACAGGCGCTTCTCATCTAAACCATATTGCACAGTGTACATATTGCACACTTTATTCATGCAATGATTCACAAATGTGCAGATATTTTAAAAGCCTTTCATTTTCTATTTGGCTAACAGAGCAAAAATGCTCTCTACTGGTGTTAAGGTCATTGTTGCAGGGATATGTGGTGTGGGAGAGCTATTGTCTTTACACTGTACAACTCAGAGGAGGATATGTTGTGTAGATGTCTTGCACACTACCTGCAGAGGTAGCGTGGGAGAAATCTCTTAAAAAGAGAGATTTTAATATAGATCCGTCTCTTTACACTAGACAAGTATATCTCCTGGACCTAGTTTGTGTAATTTAAGTAGTGTAGTGTGAAGAAGCTCTATTAATACAACTCTACATTACTCTATTCAAGCCAAGTCTTGCTTCATCTTAATACTCCATTTCAAAGAAAGGGTATCACATGGCATGACTGCAGCTGTTGGCAAGGGGGTGTGAAAAGGTCTGGAAACTCCGACAGTTTTTCAAATGGCAGAGGCCTTGATTGACAGATGTGGCCTGTGCAATAGGAGCCTCTGACGGAGGGCTGTAACAGGTGCCTCTATTCCTCAATACTTCAATCCCTTATTGCCTCATTGTCATGTGGTCTGACTAGACTAGAGGCTGTATACAAAAAAGCAGGTGTTTCTGGCTTTAAAAGCTGTAAAATATAAAAGTCCACATTTCAGACATGATCATTTGCAAGCTACTATAAGCTGTATTATTTTTTTATTTAGCTGAAGCAAGTCTTATTGCAAAATGCAGAAAAAAGCCTTATGTGCTTTTCAAAAACATGTCTTCTGAATAGCCTTATTAATACAATATTCATCCATTGTTAGGATAATTGAAGAACAATTCAAATCTAAGTGTTGAGGCATCAAAGTCTCCATCAGTCTGAAGTACAAACTCTGCTATTTTGTTTCTCCTTCCAGATGCCAGAGAAAGCCGGCCACACCATGGATGAGGAAGTGGAGACCTTTGCCTTCCAGGCTGAGATCGCCCAGCTGATGTCTCTGATCATCAACACCTTCTATTCCAACAAAGAGATCTTCCTTAGGGAGCTCATCTCCAACTCTTCAGATGTGAGTAGATTAATCATAATGCTGAATTGACCAATGTAACATTTTACCTTAATAAGCAGCCACTTATACACTGCTCTCTGAGCCAATATAGTAAAACAAGCTATATCCCAGAGTTAACCTGCTAAACACTTTGTTAAATTCGCTCAAGGTATCAACCATGACACTTTTCTTTTACCCTTGTGACCTCTTTTTGCCATGATCTGACAGGCTTTGGACAAGATCAGATACGAGAGCTTGACAGACCCAACCAAATTGGATTCTTGCAAGGAGCTGAAGATCGAGGTCACCCCTGACCTGCGCACTCGTACCCTGACCCTGGTTGACACTGGCATCGGCATGACCAAGGCCGACCTGATCAACAACCTGGGAACCATTGCAAAGTCTGGCACAAAGGCCTTCATGGAGGCCCTGCAGGCTGGAGCTGACATCTCCATGATCGGGCAGTTCGGTGTGGGTTTCTACTCTGCCTACCTGGTGGCTGAGAGGGTGACTGTCATCACCAAGCACAATGATGATGAGCAGTACATCTGGGAGTCTGCAGCTGGTGGCTCTTTCACTGTCAAAGTTGACACTGGTAAGCATCTTCAACAGTATTGATTAATATGCTGCTGCAATTACTTTTCTCCAATACAACACTATCAACCTACATCCTGGATCAGTTGAATCTTCTTTTCAACAATGTCATTCAAAAGGAAGTAAGTTTAGATCCAATGACTAAGTCTGATTTTTCTGATCTGAAGGTGAGTCCATTGGCCGTGGCACCAGAGTAATACTGCACATGAAGGAGGACCAGTTTGAATACTGTGAGGAGAAGCGCGTCAAGGAGGTTGTGAAGAAGCACTCTCAGTTCATTGGCTATCCCATCACACTCTTTGTAAGTTCAAATAGAACTTTATATTTCTTTGGTTGTAACAATGTAACAACATAATGCGGAGATTGACTGAAATCTGCTGTATGAACTAGGAAAGTAACCTGTTAAAAAAAAGTGGATCCAAACATTGCTCCCCATACTGGACAAATCCTTCAACTTTTTAATAACAAACATTTTCATCCAGGTGGAGAAGTCTAGAGAGAAAGAGGTGGACCTTGAGGAGGGAGAAAAGGATGAGGAGGCTGATAAAGATTCTGCAGCTGAGGACCAAGATAAGCCCAAGATCGAAGATGTCGGTTCTGATGAGGATGAGGACACCAAGGATTCCAAGAACAAGAGGAAGAAGAAGGTCAAGGAGAAGTACATTGACGCAGAGGAGCTGAATAAGACCAAGCCTATCTGGACCCGTAACCCTGATGACATCACCAATGAGGAGTACGGAGAGTTCTACAAGAGTCTGACCAACGACTGGGAGGACCACCTGGCTATCAAGGCGAGTCTCTATGATGGCAAACTGAAAATCAAAACTCAAGCCTTATGGGTTTGTCTTGATCCAACCTATGAATTAATATATTAGTATGACTGTATGAGTCAACGTTTATCTCATTATTCCCACAGCACTTCTCAGTGGAGGGCCAGCTGGAGTTCCGCGCTCTGCTTTTTGTGCCCAGGAGGGCTTCCTTCGACCTCTTCGAGAACAAGAAGAAGAAGAACAACATCAAGCTGTACGTGCGCAGGGTGTTCATCATGGACAACTGTGACGAGCTGATGCCAGAGTATCTCAGTGAGTACTGTACCTTGAACCTTTAGCCTTTCATGGATACCTCTTCAGCACCGCACTCAAGCATGACATTGAGTAAAGCTGTAAGTAAGATGTCTGACCAGTTGCCATTCTCTTATCTCCAGACTTCATTAAGGGTGTGGTGGACTCTGAGGATCTCCCCCTGAACATCTCCAGAGAGATGCTGCAGCAGAGCAAGATCCTCAAGGTGATCCGCAAGAACCTGGTCAAAAAGTGTATGGATCTTTTCGTCGAGCTCTCAGAAGACAAGGACAACTACAAGAAGTTCTATGAGCAGTTCTCCAAGAACATCAAGGTAAGGTCTTCCTCCCTTTGAAATGGATTTTCCAAGTTCCTGAAACTCTTCAACCAGAACTTCTCCTTCTCTTTTTGAGGGACCTTCAGCTTGAACATTTTCCATCTTTCCATTAGCTGGGAATCCATGAAGACGCTCAGAACCGCAAGAAGCTGTCAGACATGCTGCGCTACTACACCTCCAACTCCAACGCTGACGAAATGGTCTCCCTGAAGGAGTATGTTTCTCGCATGAAGGACACCCAGAAACACATCTACTACATAACTGGTGAGCTGCTATCTATTTTCACTCTCCATTATTCCTTCTTTGTTAAATCCATGTGACATAAAAATACATCATTTAAACCAGGGTAATCTAACTGTTAATAACTGTGTATTCTCTTCTAGGTGAGACCAAGGAACAGGTCGCCAACTCTTCCTTTGTAGAGCGCCTCCGCAAGGCCGGCTTGGAAGTAATCTACATGATTGAACCCATTGATGAGTACTGTGTCCAGCAGCTGAAGGAGTATGATGGCAAGAACCTGGTCTCTGTGACCAAGGAGGGTCTGGAGCTGCCTGAGGATGAGGATGAGAAGAAGAAGCAGGAGGAGCTGAACACTAAATTCGAGAACCTCTGCAAGACCATGAAGGACATCCTGGACAAGAAGATTGAGAAGGTACAAGCACAACTCACCTGAACCCAATCCCTCTGCAATGTGTCTACGCCTTTTAATAACATACCACTTCATACACAACTGTCAATATGTCTACAGGTTTCAGTTTCCAACCGCCTGGTCTCCTCCCCCTGCTGCATCGTCACCAGTACATACGGCTGGACGGCCAACATGGAGAGAATCATGAAATCTCAAGCTCTCAGAGACAACTCCACCATGGGCTACATGACAGCCAAGAAGCACCTGGAGATCAACCCAACCCACCCTATTGTCGAGACTTTGAGAGAGAAAGCTGAAGCTGACAAGAACGACAAAGCCGTAAAGGACTTGGTCATCTTGCTGTTCGAGACTGCTCTATTGTCATCTGGGTTCACGCTGGACGACCCTCAGACCCATGCAAACCGCATTTACAGGATGATTAAGCTTGGCCTGGGTGAGTTGCTTTGCCTTAATGCATTATTTGCCCTCAACTTTTGTCTTGGTTGATGGGATTTAAAGGCTCCTCCTAGAGCAATTTACAGTACAGGTCTGCAAACACCAAATAACTTACAGGACTATCATGGTAGTACAATGGTTAGGAATAAGGCTTTAGTTTTTTCCCATACTTTGGCTGTCTGAATAGCAGATTGTACACGATGTGAATATGTTTTTCTAATGTTGCCTCTACAGGCATCGATGGTGATGACTCAGCTGTGGAGGAAATCCTCCAGCCCAGTGAGGATGACATGCCTGTCTTGGAGGGAGATGATGACACATCAAGAATGGAGGAAGTTGACTAAAGATATATCAGAAGTACATAATTTTTTCCCTTTTTAACATTTCATTTTTTAAAGTTACTTCATTGTGTCCCAAATAGACTTTACATTTTCATGACTGTTGAGTCATAGGGAAAGTGTTGTAATTAATTCATCATAATTAATGAATACCATAATTATATAGTATATCTACTGCTTTCAACCCTATTCAACTGTAAAAGTCAACAGGGATTTGACTTGTGTCTTTATCTATTTCTGTAAGCTATTTTCTATGAAAAATGACAAGGTTTATAATAAAAAAATATTTTGAAACATATTTGACATGTTTTCTCTTTATCAAATAGTCTGGATTATTGTGATGGCATGTTTATAATTCAATACTGGACTATCTATTTTGCATCTTCATTCATACTTTTGCAATCACCTTACCCCCATAAGAACCTCCTGTATTTCAGATCTTTTTAGAGTAAACGTTTAGGTAAAAAGTTTATCTTAATTGTGAAATCTTGTGAGGGTCATGAATGATGATGAATATCCCAGGTACACTATGTACCCACTGTACAGATTTGATATCGCCACGCCCATAGACCCGCCTTCACGATAGAGTTAAATGAAGGAGGGGCGTGGACAGAGAAACAGTAGGGTTTGATTGATATTCCATCGCTCCTCTCAGTGTACACGCTCATCCTACAAACAGTAGAAGCGTCAGGAAGATTCCAGACGGTTCTGGAAGCTGATTTCTCGAACACTCTCAGCGTCTATAAAACCTAGCCAGTTATCATCTCCCCATCTTCTCTGATAGCTGGCTAGGTTTCGTTTCGTTGGCGACCAACTTCTGAAGAAGAATTCAGGGATATTTCCACAGCAAGGTAAGACATGAAATAACATTTATGTTCCAGCATGATGATGCGAGTGTCATTATCCAATTAATATAGTCAATGGAAGTTTAGAATATCAACATAATATCATCAAATATCGTTTTTACTCTCAGAATAATCCACTCGAAACATTATTTTAAATTTTGTTGCAATGAATTGCATTGTACATTTCCTAATTTGTAGGTCTAACGACGTTATTTCAGAATGAACTTCGTCCGCTATTTCAGAATAGGCTACCACATTCTCTATTAAAGTTGACCTATAAAACCTAGGCCAATACATCCACATTTGGGTCTTGACTGCCACACATGCTTTGATAATCCTTTTCAGAAAAGTATTTTCATTCACGTCACTTCACTGTCGACATGACAACTATTCATCACGATTTGGCCAATATTTATTCAAATAGGAAATTCATCAAGATTCACATTCAAACTCGTTATGTTACCCGGTTGCGAGATTGAGAAAGGATGGAAACGTTTGATCGATCGTTCTGGTAGTTTCTAGAATCATGTTATTAGCCGCGCGAACCGGCAGGTGGAGTATGTTTTACCGTTACGCTTGGTCAGTTTTCACTGGGATACGGAATAATGAATGAAAGCCAATGTAATATATCCGTCCCTTCAAACTGTGCATCATCATTATGGCTGGTTCTTACATAGTCTACCAGCAATGTGGAATGTAGAATATTTGATTCCATTTGATTATATTCTAGTGTGCCTGTCCAAAGTACAAAATTATCAATTTATGATGTGCCTATCAATTTCCTTACAAGGAACTTATTTCAGTTTATTGGAGAACATTTTCCTAAAACCCTTTCCTGTGTGGAAAGGGTTCTACATGGAACCAAAACGGTGTCACCTGGAACCAACAAGGGTTCTCTTATGGGGACAGCAGAAGGATCCTTTCGGGAACCCTTTTTTTCTTAGTGTAGTGAGTCCCACTGATTCCCGTTGACCTGAAGTAGGCTTGTGGACTGTCATAACCATACTGTGACTAACATGCTGATAAACAGTTGTTTATTTGGGGATGGAATATTTGATGGTTGCAAGGGGCAACCAAACCATGCTTTAAGTGGCTGTGCTAACAGCCAAAGGAGTGATGCAAGCTGTCAGAAGACAATGCAGTGCCAGGGCGTTTTGTAGTGTTGTGCCTCCTTCTCAGTATGTGCTTACGCTTAACCCTTATTCATGACTCCAATTCCATTGTATTACATTAACCTATTGGACGCCCCCTTTACAGTGTCTCTGAAGACGATGTGGGCGATAAAACTACGGAAAGCCATTAATTTCCAATGGAAGAGAAGCAAAGTGGGCGGAGGACCTTTGGGGCGATGCAAGCATGGGCGAGGGACGTGAACTGAGCGGCACCAAAGTTGGGGAGAGCTGAACTTTATGCAAATACTCCACGACATTGTGGCACGCTCCTTTCTTAACCCAGAGGCGCAACATCGCAAGACTTCCAGGAACGCTTGCGAAACAGATCAAACAGACTAGGCCGAGGTTTGGGAAATCAATGAGAGAAGCGTAAAATTTTTCAGTTGTTAATTATCTCTAAAACAAAAGGCACAACGTAGGTTTTGAACCAATGTCTTAAGGAGTTGAACATGTTTTTACTCCAAGCAATCTGTGAAAGTGACAAACTGACACGTCTAATTTGTCAGAAGCAACTTTATATTGAAGGAGAACCTTTGATTTGAGGACCTGATTACATATTTTGCGCATAAGGTTTGCGACAATATTCATGCTGTACTCTCTTTGTGGCGAGGCGGAATATAAGTACTAGTTAAAACGATCTGTTAGCCCTGTGAGAGAAATGCTCCGACGCTGCTCCAGTGACATTTGGAACTTAACTTTCATTAAGTGAGAAATCATTTAAAAAATACAAAAGATACACTTACTGTAGCAGTTTAGGAAAGTTGCACCTGGCTGTATTTTCAAGAACACTACCAACAACCGAGAATACACTTCCTCCCCTCCATATTTTTGATTCAAACTTCTCCTATGGAGCGTATCTGGGGAGGAGGTTTCGTATCTCAGCTTGGGGCTGTGTTTTAAACAATTCTGCAGGGTGTAACCAGGATGCAACTTTGCTGAACTGCGTACAGTAAGTGCATAATTTGTTTTTGAAAGATTATTTAGTGCTGTTATGAAAGTTAAGTTACAAATGTTTCAAAAACTGTACCACAAGCAAGGATTATTCGTTTCTAAATGTTAAAACAAAGCGTTGGGATTGTAGTTCACATGGAACCAGCTGTCCTCCATACCATCAGCTGAGAACCTAAGACGGGGATCTTGGGCCCCCTTGTCACCACAGTGTGTTTACAGTATATTCATTCAGTATGTGTGTTGTGTCTCCACAGATGCCGGAAGCCCATGACGCCCCGATGGAGGAAGAGGCAGAGACCTTTGCCTTCCAGGCTGAGATCGCCCAGCTGATGTCCCTGATCATCAACACTTTCTACTCCAACAAAGAGATTTTCCTTAGGGAGCTCATCTCCAACTCCTCAGATGTGAGTACTTCAGGCACCACAGGCGTTTAGACTACTTGGTAGTTTAGTATTATTAGATGATTTACAAAATACACACACAGGCATATTACTTTAAATACTTGTTTATTACACCACTATTCATATTTTATTACATATCTATAGATAGTTTATTAGGAGGTATTCATATTTTATTACATAAAATATTGACGTAGCCTGCAGAATACATTTACATATAATTAAGAGTTTTGTTAATCTAGTGACGTCAAAAAACAGATTTATTTAGACCTATGTATTTTCATTCAACTAGGCTCTAGACAAAATCCGCTATGAAAGCCTCACAGACCCATCCAAGATGGACTCTGGCAAGGACCTGAAGATCGAGGTCATTCCCAACAAGGAGGAGCGCACCCTGACCCTGGTTGACACCGGCATCGGCATGACCAAGGCTGACCTGATCAACAACCTGGGAACCATTGCAAAGTCTGGCACCAAGGCCTTCATGGAGGCCCTGCAGGCTGGGGCTGACATCTCCATGATTGGGCAGTTCGGTGTGGGTTTCTACTCTGCCTACCTGGTGGCTGAGAGGGTGACCGTCATCACCAAGCACAACGATGATGAGCAGTACATCTGGGAATCATCCGCTGGCGGATCCTTCACCGTCAAAGTCGACCCGTCAGGTAAGGACAGATTATAGTTTTACACTTAACTTAACCAGAGCTTGTTATTATATTAATATATATTTTATATAAATTGTGTGAACTGAAGAGGCCTACAGTTACAGACTATTGTTTTCCTGGTGTGGTCTGTTCTTAACACCCACTAAACTCCCATGTCACTCTACTCTAGCTGAGTCTATTGGTCGTGGGACCAAGGTGATTCTGTACCTGAAGGATGACCAGACAGAATACTGTGAGGAGAAACGTGTCAAGGAGATCGTGAAGAAGCACTCCCAGTTCATCGGATATCCCATCACACTCTTTGTAAGAGCTAGCAGGCATGAGAGTGATGAGTGATGAGTGATTACCAAATTGTTGTACTACATCTGAAACTTCCTTTCAGGTTTACATGAAAGAGGTGTCAAGGGAGGGGCTAGGAGTTGATTTCAGATTGGACAAGTAAATGACTGGATGATAAATTGATGCGGATATCTTTCACTTTTAGATTTTTTTTATTGAATGAAAAACAGGCACAGTGAATGAAATATTTTAGACAACTACCCACTTAAAGTCAGCTACAGTACATCAACACATTGAATGTGTCCCCTAACATTCTCATGATCCTCTCTGTTCAGGTGGAGAAGGAGCGTGACAAGGAAGTGAGTGACGATGAGGCAGAGGAGGAAGAGGAGAAGAAGGATGGGGAAGAAGGAGAGAAGAGAGAGGTTGACAAACCCGAGATCGAGGACGTAGGCTCAGACGAGGAGGATCACCATGACCATGACCATGACCACGACAGTGCATGCGGTGACAAGAAGAAGAAGAAGAAGAAGAAGATCAAGGAGAAATACATTGACCAGGAGGAGCTGAACAAGACCAAGCCCTTGTGGACCCGTAACCCTGATGACATCACCAACGAGGAGTATGGAGAGTTCTACAAGAGTCTGACCAACGACTGGGAGGAACACCTGGCTGTCAAGGTGAGGATATTCTATTCATATTGGCCAACCGAATAAGTTCCCACGCTGTTTATTTACTAAGTTTCCCTCGCTGATGTGTGAAGTGAGGTAATTTCATAACGACAAATATACATGTATATTAAGGTTTCAGCAGTTGGCATTCTGTTTGTTTACTTACACAGCACTTCTCAGTTGAGGGCCAGCTGGAGTTCCGTGCCCTGCTCTTTGTGCCTCGCCGTGCACCCTTTGACCTCTTTGAAAACAAGAAGAAGAAGAACAATATCAAGCTGTACGTCAGGAGGGTCTTCATCATGGACAACTGTGATGATCTTATCCCTGAGTACCTCAGTGAGTCAGACAGAACTGAAGCAGATGCTCACGTAGATCTGGGAATGAGCTATAATCTAATTGAGAAGGTGTCTGACCAATTGTCTCTGTCATTTTCTCCAGACTTCATCAAGGGTGTGGTGGACTCTGAGGATCTCCCCCTAAACATCTCCAGAGAGATGCTGCAGCAGAGCAAGATCCTCAAGGTGATCCGCAAGAACCTGGTCAAGAAGTGTATAGAGCTCTTCACTGAGCTGTCAGAGGACAAAGAAAACTACAAGAAGTACTATGAGCAGTTCTCCAAGAACATCAAGGTCAGTTTCATACTTTTTAACGCAACAGTATAGAACATAGTAATAATGGATTGCATTATTTATACAGATATTCTCACTAGTTCTTTCTGACAATTGATGTTGCAGCAGCACCCACCACATGGGTGATACAAGGCAGCCATTTTGTGCTAGCAGGTTCACCACGAGTCCAGCTTTCATCATTATGTAACATTGCCTTAAAGGTCAACCTAAACTGAACTAAGGATGCATTGTATTTAGTGGTAGACATGATCTAGGTGGATACTACGATGACCCTTATCACCACCTGTTCTTTTAAAAATCCTTGGGGAATATTCTGAATGGTGTAGTTGTTGAATGTTCCACTAACCTTTAACTGGTCACCACCCGTCTGATCCCCTCGCCATCTTGTCTCCTCTAAACCTGATATAAGCGGCTTAGGGCCCAGTCCTTCACAGAGCTCCTTACCACCATCCTCTGGCTTTCTGTAGTGTGTTTAAATGACTAGACAGGCTCTATGGCATATCGTTACAGTTAAGGTAAACCTTGGATTCCATGTGGAAATAATCTGCAGGGGGTGCAACTTTGTCATGTCTGCTGAAATTATGTGAAATCTATCTGGTTTTAATCTTAAAGGGGACGTTTACCCCTTTATATATATTTTTGCCTGAGTACACTAATTACATAGTCAGAAAAACCTTACTGACAAGTCAACAACACGCCCCTTGTTGGTATCATATTTACTGAACTTAGGTTACTTCCTGGAAAATGTCAGTCTTGTAACACATCAAGATATTTTTGGGGGACAGTTGTTATTTAACCTTTTACTGCAATGGGATAAATCATGGTCATACAGATTGATTATTGGTAGTCTTAAACAAATCTACTTTGAAACAAGAGTATAAATATCACACACATGGTTATGGGCTTAAAAAAAGAGTCTGTACCATGTCAGATTTAGAGTTGAAATGTATTCAATTTTGAGTTTGCATCTGTAACGTGTATGCTGGGAGTCAGGAAGCAAGTATAGGGAGTGTATTTAATAAATAAATTAACATAGATCAAAACAAGAAACACAAGTAGAGTACAGATATGGGATACAGTCAGTAATGCCTAGGGAAAGAACCAAAGGGTGTGACAGATATCGGGAAGGTAATCAGGAAGGTGATGGAGTCCAGGTCAATCAATCAAATGTATTTATAAAGCCCTTTTTACATCAGCCGATGTCACAAAGTGCTATACAGAAACCCAGCCTAAAACCCCAAACTTCAAGCAATGCAGATGTAGAGAAGCACGGTGGCTAGGAAAAACTCCCTAGAAAGGCTGGAACCTAGGAAGAAACCTAGAGAGGAACCAGGCTCTGAGGGGTTTATTTAGTGCTTTACCTAGGTAGCCGGAAAGTAGTCTAATCTGAGTCTGAGACGCTGTTGCGAGTAACGATGTGACAGGTGTGCGTAATAAGCAGACTGGCGACCTCGAGTGCTTGAGAGGGAGTATACGTGAGGGTACACCCTCCCTGACGCGCGGCCTAAGCCACAGGACACCGACCAGAGGGATGGTCCCAGGGACCAGGAGCGAGCCGGTCGTTTCTGCTGAGGCTCGGGAACCTGACGAGCTAGCTGAGGCATCCTCCAAGTCTTGTAAACCTGACGAGCCCGCTGAGGCATCCCCGGTTGTTCCTGTAGTGGTACCCGGACCCGGCGTCACCTACAAAAACACTCCCTGATGCGCCCCTTTGGTGAGGTGATATTCTGTAACGTATATGCTGGGAAGCAAGTACAGGGAGTGTATTTAATAAATAAATGAACATAGAACAGCCGGCTCGTCGGGCTCCCGCGTCTCAGCTGGTTCTACGGGTTCCCGCGCCTCAGAGGCGACCGGTCCGCTTCAGGTCCCTGGGACCGTCTCTCTCATCGACGTGCTGTGGATGGAGCCACGCGTCAGGGAGGGGGTACTGTCACATCTACTCCCACTCCCCCTCTCTGGCTCTCGTTGTCGCCAGTTTATTCATTAGTATGCACACCTGCCACCATCGTTACACGCACCTGCGCTTCATGAGACTCAACTGGACTCCATTACCTTCCTGATTACCTTCCCTTTATCTGTCACTTCCTTTGGTTCTTTCCCTAGACGTTATTAACTCTGTGTTCCATGTCTGTACGCTACTTGTGTTGCTTGTATTGGTCCATGTTTGTTTATATATTAAATATTCACCTGTACTTGCTTCCAGACTCCTAGCGTACACGTTAAATCGTCCCAATATTACACTTTTATACATTACAGAAGACTGAAATATAACAACTGTTTGACATAGAAACACCAGATTTTCATAGTTTCATAATCTTTATTATGAAAAATATTAATAAAATTCCACCCATGAGGCCAAAGAGGGTGGTTTTTGTCATTGACTGCAGGAAAGGGCCACATAACCTATCCTGTGTTTTCTCTCTCCCAGCTGGGGATCCATGAGGACTCTCAGAACCGTAAGAGGCTGTCAGACATGCTGCGCTACTACTCCTCAGCCTCAGGGGACGAGATGGTATCCCTCAAAGACTATGTCACACGCATGAAGGAAACCCAGAAACATATCTACTACATCACTGGTGAGGAAACACACTTCTCTCTGTACAGCCCAGTTCATAGGTTGTCACGTGATAAGAACCTGATTTCTCAAGTTGCTTTATCTACTGCATGTTTCAGGCGAGACCAGAGACCAGGTGGCTAACTCTGCATTTGTGGAACGCCTTCGAAAGGCCGGCCTGGAAGTAATCTACATGATTGAGCCTATTGATGAGTACTGTGTCCAGCAGCTGAAGGAGTATGATGGCAAGACCCTTGTCTCTGTGACCAAGGAGGGTCTGGAGCTGCCTGAGGACGAGGACATGAAGAAGAGGCATGAAGAACAGAAGTCTCAGTTTGAGAACCTCTGCAAGATCATGAAGGACATCTTGGAGAAGAAAGTGGAGAAGGTAAGAACGCTTAATCACATTGCTTACATATATCATGTTGCTGAAGGGGTCCTTTATGTTAAGACAAATGTCAGGAGGCTTGACATTACCTTAAAAATGCCACCAATATTTGCCACTGTATTTATATGCTCACTGCCAGTACAATGATTGCCTGATTCAATGTTGTTCTGATCATCTCCCTAATAACCAACCTCTCCTATCTTCCCCCCCCCTTTATAGGTGACAGTGTCCAACCGCCTGGTCTCCTCCCCCTGCTGCATCGTGACCAGCACCTATGGCTGGACGGCCAACATGGAGAGGATCATGAAGGCCCAGGCCCTGAGGGACAACTCCACCATGGGCTACATGGCTGCCAAGAAGCACCTGGAGATCAACCCAGACCACCCCATTGTGGAGACCCTGAGGCAGAAGGCAGAGGCTGATAAGAATGATAAATCAGTGAAGGACCTAGTCCTTCTGCTGTTTGAGACGGCTCTGTTGTCCTCTGGGTTCACCTTGGATGACCCTCAGACACACTCCAACCGCATCTACAGAATGATCAAGCTAGGACTGGGTGAGTTTGTCTAAACAAGAACCATGTTTGCTGTCAATATATGATCAATGCTAGCCCCTTGTCTGTATTCCTTTTGTGTTTGCTGATCTGAAGGACCCATGTTGGTGTAATAATGGCTCCATCTAGCCCTCCTTCATTTTCTCAGCATTAAGTGGTCTAGATATGAGAGAACATTGTTTAAGCTTCAGTAACTGACTGAGACTCTATTCCCTCCCTTCGCCTGTCCAGGTATTGATGAGGATGACCTGACCCCCGAGGAGCCAACCTCAGCCCCTGTGGAGGACATGCCTCCCCTGGAGGGAGACGAGGACACATCCAGGATGGAGGAGGTTGACTAGACCAACTGTCTCAGCTGCAGTGTTACTGTAACTACACCAGTTTGCTTTGACACTAGTAGTGTTGTAAATTAAGACAGGATGACTTTGTTTGTTCATGAACCTGGAATTTCCCCCCTTGCCCTCCTTCTCGATCCAAAATCCCTTGACCTGCATTGATCATATGCAGTTTAGATTTATTCCCATAAGTGTTAGTGTTTACAAAACAAGAGCCTGTTGACACTTTTTTTGTATCTTGAGTTGTATCAATTATTTTTTTTATTGACATTCCAACTTTCTTTTGTGTGTTGACTTGACTGTAAATATTTTCTGAAATTGATACTGTAACTTGAAATGGTGGGACCCCAAAATAAAGTTGCCTATGTTAACAAATTCCATTGCTTCATTTTCGCTATTTATGTTGTTGAATGAAATTAGCTCTTTTAGAGGTTTAGTTAGATACTGTACAAATACTCAAGTTTGAGGTGATGCGAGCTTATTTGGTCACTTACTGTGCTGAGAAATACTTTGTATTACAATTTAGTCTACACCAATTGCACAATACATAATTACAGTTGCATATCCTGTGCATGCACACCACGAATGGAAAAGAACTCCATAATCTGAATAAATATGCACAGCAGTCAGCGAAACCTACAGTCTTGCGTCAGACACCTTGGCCACCAGATGGCATCTGCGTCCATGACTACCCCACAGTGACTGAAAGAGGTCGGCATATTGAACATGTTTAAGGCACTAACTACAGTAGCTACTAGTAATAGCTACATACACATATTTGCTAATGTGCATCGTTATTTATTTGTGAAATATATGTCAGAGCATCTGACACAAATACAAATAATTTATAGATAACTGACAATTCTGAATGGTCTCCAGCAGATTAATTAAAAAATTAAAAAGTTAGCCCCACACATTAAAAGAAACTGCTACCTGCCACGTTGGAGAGGGAACAAGACCCACCCAATGACTGTATACATGACTTATGCTGTAATTTGTCTCGCTGGCAGGGTGCTTCCATCACGAAGGTATAAAGAACTCCCTCGGATGCACTCTTTTAGAGCACGTTGAGTCACCTGATAGATATCAGCCTATCATATCCGAGAGGATAGGCGAACGGCTAGTGCAGTGGAGAGTTGTCATGATTTAGCTTCGGTGTGTCAAAACGGGAACGACGGCGGTTATTTTTGTGCAATGCCGAATAAAGCGAAAAAAGAGAAGGTGAGTTAGGAGTTGGCTTGCAAAACAGTTGATACTAGTGCAGAGTACTAACAAAACTAGCTAGTTTTTTTTTATGTTTTAAAACTACGAACAGACACCCATCGACGCGATATTTGTAATGTCCCATCAACGCATCATCAGCTAGCTAACTAGGCTTGCTAGCTACCTGAGTGTTTTAGTGAAGCTAGCTGTAGTTTGAGTAACGTTAATATCTAACGTTACCGTATGTACGTTTTGTGGTACATGAAAACGCTAGCTAACGTTTGCTACAAAATTCACATTTTAAAGTCAACTTGTTTAACTAACCACAACTGTCAAACAGTTTAGTTAGCGGAAAAGTTAAAGTACTAGCTAAATTGCCTCTGTCCCTTCACATTAGCTGACTGGTGAATAATGCATCTCCATTTTTACAGGACTCTCCTAAATATGGAAAAGTTTGCAAAACTGGAGGTCAAGAGAACTCGGACATTGAGGTAACTTTATAACACGTGCATGCTGACCACACCGCTTGCGTGCGCCAACGTTTGCATGTTGATTTTGTCCACCAGCAACAGACTCTACTTAAAAATTAAACGTTTAATTGAACCTTTATTTAACTAGGAAAATCGGGTAATAACAAATGTATTATTTACAATGGCCTACACTGGCCAAACCAAACGTCGTTTGGCCAATTGTGCGCTGCCCTGTGGGACTCTCAATCACAGCTGGATCTGTGATACAAACTGAACCAGCTATATTAATTTGGGGACAGGTCAAAAAGCATTAAACATTTATGGAAATGTAGCTAGCTAGCGAACTTGCTATTACTGGAAAATTTGTCCTTGGATTTAAACATTGGTTGTTATTTTACCAGAAATGCACAAGGTCCTCTACTCAGACAATTAATCCACAGATAAAAGGGTAAACAGTTAGTTTTTAGTAATCTCTCTTCCTTCAGTCTTGTTCTTTGGACTTTATAGTGGTTGGCAAACAACTTTTAAGCTGCATTACAACCACCAACTGGAGTGTGGACCTCAGTTCATCTTTTAATCACCCATGTAGGTATATCCTCTTAAAAACCAATGGGGAGATGGGAGAGGCGGGACTTGCAGCGCATCACAAATAGAACCAAGTTTTATTTTGGTCCCTGGCTATGCAGACACTCGTTGGCGCACGCAATGATCGAATAACATGTATGTGTACATTTATTTGCAGCGCATGTGCTATAATGTCAGCATGTTAGCTAACGTTATATAACCAACTAAATATGAATTAGTTTCGTGGTATCCAATTGGTAGTTAGTCTTGTCACATCGCTGCAACTCCCGTACGGACTCAGGAGAGGTGAAGGTCGAGAGCCGTGCGTCCTCCGAAGCACAACCCAACCACTGCTTCTTGACACAATGCCCACTTGACCCGGAAGCCAGTTGCACCAATGTGTCGGAGGAAACACCGTACACCTGGCGACAGTGTCAGCGTGCACTGTGCCCCTCCCGCCACAGGAGTCGCTAGTGCGCGATGGGATAAGGACAACCCTCCCCTAACCGGATGACCCAATAGTGGGTCTCCCAGTCGTGGCAGGCTGTGTCAGAGCCTGGACTCGATCCCAAAATCTCTAGTGGCACAGCTAGCACTGTGATGCAGTGCCTTAGACCACTGCGCCACTCGGGAGGCCCTACAAAAACTAAATTTAAGAACGGGAAGCATAGAAATAGCCCACATAACATATCTATTGCTTTTTAGACTTGCTTTCAATGAGTGACAGATCTATAACACGTACTTCTATGTGAATTTAGTCAGGTTCCTCCAAAAGTTATATATTTCAGCTTTAAGGCTGCTCTACCTGACAGGCTCCACTTTCTCATTGAATTCGTCATATCATATCTGCAGGACATAAAACAATAGAGGTTAGATGGACATTGAGACATGACATGTAGTATTTGTTTTATGGACTGGTTGGCTGACAACACAAATGCTGTGCGCATCGATGTGGCTGGAAGGCATGCGTTATGATTCTAAATGGTCAGAGCACTAGCAACAATGACAAGTAGCTGCCGTGTGGGGAATCGTAGGTGGCTCGTGTCTTATGGATACCATGTCTTGTTTTGAGGTGTTGACTGATGTCATGTCTATGCTAATATGGCAATTATTTGTTAACTAACCAACAACAACTGTATTTGAGAGACAAGTGCTCATTGTGCAAATGTATTTCTTTTCAATAAATATTTGGAAACAAAATAAGGTTTGCATGTTTTCAACTGTCTAAGCCAACTGTCTGTTTTGCCTCGTAATTGCGCACGTGTCAGTTTCTGTTGTTAAACAACAAGTCTATTTTTAGTATATACTTTTCATATTAATTTGAAATCTCCCCCCCCCCCAAAAATGGATGATTTCTCACAAAAACAAGTGTATCGCTGCGAATTTTTTTTTTATATACTGTTAAAGACCCCACTGAACAATTCAGAACATGAATAATCATATTTGTCTTGGTAAATTGTATTTAAAACAGAAGGAAGTGAAATTGAATCACCAAAGCTCGCTTTCACAGCTGAAAGACATACCGCACAGACAACCGGCAGAGTAGGGTTAAATGTAATTTTATGTAACATTCTGGCTTGTAATGAATATTTACATGATTTTTGCAGGCAGTTTCAGACTGTATTACAGCCTGATTTAAGCAGACTAGGTAGCCACTATCCCTTCAGAATGGATGGTAAAAATAATGTTTGCAAAACATTAGCCACTACCATTGTGCGCTGAGACCACTTGAGATGATTAGCTATGTCCGTTCAAATCAGAAAATATACTGAAGACCAAAACGAAGATGTGGCCTTAAACCCACAGAAACACACAAACCGATCGGTAATGAAAAAAGCTCATAGAATGGAAGATGTCCCTTGTTAACACCCAGTAATGCATTTCTTTATTTTGTGTAGTCTGCTCTTCTCTCTGGGGCTATAACCCTGGATTATGTTTCTACTGTGTGTCATCAGCCATGAGGCAGATCTGCTAATGTGCCAACCATGTGTCAAATTTAAATCGATGGACAACAAGCTGTTGCTGTATTACTCCCCTTCCCTGCGTACAGCCAGGCTCCACTCTCCTCACGGATGCTTGTGGGCACTAGGGCTCTAAGCTTTCGACGTCAATGGGACAACGACAAAAACATGGGAGTCATATTAAGACAGGCTGATTCAGGCTTGGTCATTTCCTTTGTTCAAGTGCCAATGGTCTGTGAGCTGGCATTATCTTCTCATTGTTTGAGCAAGGTTAAAAAGGGCACTAAATGTAAGCAAAGAGGTCTGTTAATATGTATTCTGCTGGTTTCCGAACAGACATTTCTGCCTCTGGTTGATATAGCTAAACCTATTTTTCTATCCATCTTGTGTTTTGGATGTATGAACCACTCCTCTTATTCAATCTCTAACCCAAGGGCCTGACGAGCCGCAGTATGAAGAGAATACAGTATATGAAGCTATTAAAACCAGACATTTATGAAGCTAATGCTGTTATTTGAAGGTAAAAAGAAGCTGGCACAGTAAGAAACTGGCACACATTTGGGTAAATGAATCAGTGGGAGAAAAGACCTTCGGTTGGGTCACATGCGTCAGTAATCCAGGCCCATCACGGGGTTCAGCAGCTTTAGTCTCCCAGACAGTCAGCCAGCCGGCGGCTCACTAAGAAGGCCTAAAACCCTAAACCCCTGTCTTGTAGTGTGAAGGGCAAAATTAGTTGAGGTTCTAAGTTCATTTGAAAATTCCCACCCCCCCTTGTTGTCGTGTGTGTGGTGATGAATGAAACTGCCCACATTCACCAGATTACATATCTAACCTAGGGGAGATTGGGGACAACACTGGGTTGTGCTAAAACCTTTTGAAATGAATAGTCCCTCCGCGTTTGTCTTTTTTCTTCGTTTGGTGTCTCGTGAACAAACCCAGGTGCATGCTCTGATCCACCTCTACTCTTTCCCTCCCTTCATACAGCAGGGCTCCAACAGAAAAGGCAGTAACAGTGTCCCTCCTACCACTCAGCTGCTGAAGGGCAAGCAGCTGGGTTCCCAGATGCCTGTCAAGAAGGACAAGAGGCAGAGCTCGTCCCGCTTCAGCCTCAGCAACAACAGAGAGCTGCAAAAGCTGCCCGCCTTCAAAGGTATGACTGGACCTAATCTAGTCTATTCCTTGCCTTGCTGTAATGCAGCCCATTCTTTTGCCTTCAAAAGTATGACTGCGTAGCACGCCACTACTAGCCTAGGCTAGTTGGGGCTGGGGGATATATCGAGTTAAATAAATGAGTTTTTGACGATATGTCAAATGCCTGTATTGCAAGAATCAGTTTATTTATATTTATGAGCCACTTGTTCACATGTTTTTGGTCTCGCCTCCTTCGCTCCTTCTGAGGTGTGCACCTTCCCATTTACGTCAGAGATCTGTATATAATGATGAGATGCGCATGTCTCCACCCTAACAATGGAAGTCGTTGTCCCAAAGGCGGGAAGAGTGGCTGCAAGCTTAGGTCCAAAATAACCCATAGAAATGCATTGGGCTTATTTTTGTGCAGATTTGTGAGATTGAAACCTCTCGCTTCACCTCTTCCTCTTTGTTTACACACACACACCAAGCCTCTAACCTGCCACTCACAGCAACAAAGATGGGAGATCACTTCTTCCTCTGACAAGCGGTTTTAAATCGCTATTTGCATTTTGAGTTTTTACTTTCTTTTTTTTCACCTTTATTATTTAACCAGGTAGGCAAGTGCGACCTGGCCAAGATAAAGCAAAGCAGGTCGACGCCTACAACAACATAGTTACACATGGAGTAAAACAAGCATACAGTCAAAAATACAGTAGAAAAATACGTCTATATACGATGTGAGCAAATGAGGTGAGAAGTGAGGTAAAGGCAAAAAAAAGGCCATGGTGGGGAAGTAAATGCAATATAGCAAGTAAAACACTACAATGGTAGATTTGCAGTGGAAGAATGTGCAAAGTAGAAATCGAAATAATGGGGTGCAAAGGAGCTAAATAAATTAATACAGTAGGGGAAGAGGTAGTTGTTTGGGCTAAATTATAGATGGGCTATGTGCAATAATCTGTGAGCTGCTCTGACAGCTGGTGCTTAAAGCTAGTGAGGGAGGTAAGCGTTTCCAGTTTCAGAGATTTTTGTAGTTCGTTCCAGTCATTCGCAGCAGAGAACTGGAAGGAGAGGCGGCCAAAGGAAGAATTGGTTTTGGGGGTGACCAGAGAGTGACCATATACCTGCTGGAGTGCGTGCTACAGGTGGGTGCTGCTATGGTGACCAGCGAGCTGAGATAAGGGGGGACTTTACCTAGCAGGGTCTTGTAGATGACATGGAGCCAGTGGGTTTGGCGACGAGTATGAAGCGAGGGCCAGCCAACGAGTGCGTACAGGTCGCAGTGGTGGGTAGTATATGGGGCTTTGGTGACAAAACAGATGGCACTGTGCTAGACTGCATCCAATTTATTAAGTAGGGTATTGGAGGCTATTTTGTAAATGACATCGCCGAAATCGAGGATCGGTAGGATGGTCAGTTTTATGAGGGTATGTTTGGCAGCATGAGTGAAGGACTCTGTTGCGTAATAGGAAGCCAAATCTAGATTTCACTTTGGATTGGAGATGCTTAATGTGAGTCTGGAAGGAGAGTTTCCAGTCTAACCAGACACCTAGGTATTTGTATTTGTCCACATTTTCTAAGTCAGAACCGTCCAGAGTAGTGATGTTGGACGGGCAGGTCCAGTTAGCGATCGGTTGATGAGCATGCATTTGGTTTTACTTGTATTTAAGAGCAATTGGAGGCCATGGAAGGAGAGTTGTATGGCATTGAAGCTCGTCTGGAGGGTTGTTAACACAGTGTCCAAAGAAGGGCCAGAAGTATACAGAATGGTGTCGTCTGCGTAGAGGTGGATCAGAGACTCACCAGCAGCAAGAGCGACATCATTGATGTTTACGGAGAAGAGAGTCGGCCCAAGAATTGAACCCTGTGGCACCCCCATAGAGACTGCCAGAGGCCCGGACAACAGGCCCTCTGATTTGACACACTGAACTCTCACGTCTATCAGGTTTGGTCCAACATAATTGGTCATATAGACACCGAAACAAATGTTGACATTATTTTACTGTGTTAGAGAAGTGAACCTCTCTAACGAGACCCTTTTATTTTTCAACTACTCAAATTGCGCTCAGCAGAAACTACTCAAATGGGAGCATCAATGAACATTGCTTCTGGAAAATGAATGAGAGGTTTGTTACGTGCAGCGTTGTGGTACCAGTAGCTGCATTTTAGCCAATGACTGTTATACTAGCTGTCTATTCTGTTTAATAAATGTGCAATAAACATAGAACACCATTTTATATAAGGAATTGGCAACTCGTTCTTAGAAATAAGCTAGGCCCCTTAATTTCAACATCTGAACAAAGTGGACAGGCTAATATGCTGTTTAAACAGTTGGGGAGACACTGAAGTGTGTTCATAACAATTCAACTGCTCTGCCTTGTTAGCTAGCAAATGGATACAAATTATTGGCTAAACTTGACATATAAAGATTAGCTGGCTACTCACTAGCACACGAGCTTGAGATTGTTTGAGACCTGTGTTAGCTTTCTAAAACACCTGCAACAAGAAGTTAGTCATTATTAGTGAATGTGCGTTATGCATAGTTTTGGTTAAATTTGTAACAAAGGGCATTTTCGTAGACTGACCATATCAGTGACTATTGCAACAAAGACGGGTTAAACTATTTTGATTAACGTTTGTGGAAGGCTTATATGTAGCTTGGGTAGCATTTCACAGGCCCTGAAATAATTTAGATTATTGCTGACTGTTTGAAATGCAGTGTATTTGACATTTTAATTGTAGAGCAAAGCTTATTTCGAGAACATTAAAGTCAAGATATTGTGAATCGTCTGAAAGTATAAAACAAAAATCAAGATCATTTTTAGGCCATATCGCCTAGCTCTAAACAGTTTATTCTAAGACCTATTTTGTGTCACTGTTAGGTAAAAGCAGATTATCTGGACCGAACAAAAATATAAACACAACATGTAAAGTGTTGATCCCATGTTTTATGAGCTGAAATACATGTTTGCTGAAATGTTACAAACGCACATACGCTTATTTCTCAAGTTTTGTGCACAAATTTGTTTACATCCCTGTTCGTGAGCATTTCTCCTTTGCCAAGATAATCCGTCCACCTGACAGTTGTGGCATAGCTGATTAAACAGAATTATCATTACACAGGTGCACCTTGTGATGGGGGCAATGAAAGGCCATTCTAAAATGTGCTGTTTTGTCACACAACACAATGCCACATATCTCAAGTTTTGAGCGAGCATGCAATTGGTATGCTGACTGCAGGAATGTCCACCAGAGCTGTTGCCAGAGACTGGTATGTTCATTCCTCTACCATATGCTGCCTCCAACGTCGTTTTAGAGAATTTGGCAGTACTTCCAACTGGCTTCTCAACCGCAGACCACTTGTATGGTGTTGTGTGGTCAAGCGGTTTTCTACTGTGAACAGAGTGCCCATGGTGGGGTTATGGGCAGGCATAAGCTACGAACAACAAACACAATTCCGTTTTATCGATGGCAGTTTGAATGCACAGAGATACTGTGATGAGATCCTGAGGGCCCGTTCAACCACCGGCATTGCATGTTTCAGCATGATAATGCACAGCCCCGTGTCACAAGGATCTGTACACAATTCCTGTAAGCTGAAAATGTCCCGGTTCTTCCATGGCCTGCACACTCACCAGACATTTCACACATTGAGCATGTTTTGGATGCTCTGGATTGACATGTACGACAGTGTGTTCCAGTTCCTGCCAATATCCAGCAACTTCGCACAACCTTTTTGAGGAGGAGTGGGACAACATTCCACAGGCAAAAAAAATCAACATCTTGATCAACTCTGTGAAGGAGATGTTTCATGAGGCAAATGGACACACCAGATACTGACTGGTTTCTGATCCACCCACCTACTTAGTTTTTTTTGGTGACCAACCGATGCATATCTGTGTTCCCAGTCTTGTGACATCCATAGATTAGGACCTAATGAATGTCCTTTTATGAATTGTAACTCACAAAAATATTTTTAGTGTGTGTGTACACTGCTCAAAAAAATAATGGATAAACAAATAATATTTAAATTAGAGCGGGAGGGGGAAAGGCAGCTAAAATCATCAAGGTTCCCATCTGCAGAGCACGCAACTCTGCTGTCCCCAGAACTGGATAATTATTTTTAAAATTCACATCGCTGACTAATTTTACATTCTTATTAGGCCTGGGCTTCTATACGTTGTAGCCTACATTGCTAACAATAGGCAATGGAAATAGACCTACTCTACATGTCTTTTCATAAGCTTTACTCAGCTGTATCTTTTGACTTCTCATTAGATTTTTCCATATTGATCTTGTTTGCTCAATTTCACTTCTTGTTGCCTGTAATATTTGTCATTCAAAATAAAGCTGTGAGAGAGAATCACCTGTAGACTCTGACTTTCACAATTGTTCCCATTTTGAAAGCTGCAACTTTAGGACATTAAACACTTTATTAGAATAGCTTATGAGAATTACTTTTCATAACTAACTTAATGCTTTTGATAGGTTGTTTTTTAATTAGTAGCTTTTGGCCATTTTGTTCACAACAGCAATGAGGGGTGCATGAATAATGTATTGTATAATAGACTAGGCTTCCAACTAAGGTTTGTTCAAAGTATCTTTCGATTTTTCTATCTTGCTCTTGTTCTACCGCTCTCATTATTACCTTAGGCCAATCATGTTTTTATGTTATTCATAAACAACTTAACTTTCTTATAGCCTAGAACTCCGTTAGATAATTCATTGTTTGATCATGAGGTAGCGTGGCGGGACAAAGCCAGCATGCATAAAAAACCGAAGTCATATTCATATCTAATGGAGAGAATTCCAAATTTGGCTCTTTGGCTATATGACCCAGATCTTCCAACATTCAGAGAGGGAGTTTGGGGGGGGGGGTTTGACTGGACATTTTGCACTGCTTGGTGTAAATCTTACATCTGTCTACATTGTTCTCTTGCATTCTGTAAATTGTTTAACATCTTGAAATAATAGGTTATGCAGGCTATAGCAAAGAAATAGGCCACTTGGCATGGCCCTGCTGTGCGCTGACCGGTCAGCTCCTTACTGCGTGGTGCTGGTCAAGTTGAAATGGGCTATACTTTGTCTGTCACATCACGATGTCGTCGCCATCTTCAATATCCGATACTAACAGAAGATTTCCCAACCCTTTTTGAACCACTTTTGATTGACTAGTCAACTAGTCGTTCAGGACAGAACCATGTATAGGCTTGGTAAGGTTTGGTTTCCCAGCCCACCTTACTGATGCCTGTCCCCTGGTCTTGGCTTAGCCTTTAAGTTCAGCCTTAACATAGCTGCCTGCCATCTCAGTCTGCTTGCATTCTTATCTGATGTAAATTACACCGTGTCTATCCCTCTCTTCTCTGTGTGTGTCTGAAAATCCACACTGCCCTGCTATAAAACGCACCGCCACGGTGTTGCGCAAGCCATGGTAACATTAAATGTAAGTGACTGACTGTGCTTGATTTAACCCAAGTGTCTATATTTAGGGAAAATCCAGAGATAAGGCTTTAATGCTACGGGTCCTTGTGTTTCAGGATGCTGCCAGTGCCTAGATAAGCGGGTGGCTGGCAGGGAGCTACAGTGTACAACTGCAGCCCACCTCTCATCCCCTGCTCCTCTCATGGAAAATGTCAGCACTGGCAGATGCATGTCCAATGCTATGCTATCATGTTACTACTTTGAGTGACTGGCACTAAGTTGGCTCTCCATGGCCAAACTTTTAAAGATGTGGAAAGTGCACAGTGTGCAAATCCAGCGGATTTTACAGGAGAGATGATGCAGTCTTGCAGAGTCCATAATAATGTTAGTGTTTAGGAGCTTCTAGAGTTTTAATGTAGCTGTGTTTGGATCACTGTGTGGATCATCTCCATGCTAATCTACCATGACCTGAACCACCAAACCTCTCTAGGGCAAAGTAGAGAGCCGCTATCTGGCTTCAACTCAGTCTAGACTGGAGCTTTGGCAACAATCCAGCCGAACACACACACACACACACACACACACACACACACACACACACACCACAGTTGCCTTGTTACAGTTGCCAACCAAGCCAGCTACCTCAGTAGTGATATGGTGTCATGACCTGTCACCTCTCATTCTTCCCTATGTCTTCTGTCAGACCGCAGTGCTTCCCTCTGGGATTTTTTTCAGCAATGGTTTGGGGGGGGGTGCATGGCTGCTAGGGTTAGTGAATTGCTTGTTAGCGCATTGACATGCTAGCTGTTCTTATAGACTTCAAGTCATTTGAGCTAACGACTATCCATTTAAAAGCTTGACTCTTTAGAGCCACCGCTGCTAAATTTTAATACTTTGGAAACACTGGACAGCCTACATTGTCAGACACAAAGGACTGTTTTCTCTGATCATGGAGGACCTTTTATCTTGGTTTTACTATGGTCTTTACAACACATTCCATAAGCTTTGATTTGTGATAACAGCTGGGCACGTCCAGCGGCCCAGCAACGAGGGCTTCTCCAAGTATTGTCCCATGGGCCATGGATGTTGTCAGTGGTCCTGTCCTGACAGGTAGTCAGGAAAGGCTTGTTTTCAGAGCTTTACCAAAGTGCTCACTCTGGAGACTTGGGCTACATGAAGTAGTAGAGGGCTGCTTTTGGAAAGGTAGTTCTTCTAGTAAGTGCCTCTTTTGGACAGCAGTCTATAGGCAGGAAAAGATGACTGATACCACCTCACATTATTGCTGAGTGGAAGATGCAGTATGCATTGTGTTCATTTGGTGATTAATGCTTGAAAAGAGCTGTGCCACAGTCGCAGGATAATTGATAAGCATGACAAACATGCTATGTTGGTGGACAGCAACACCACAGCGTTTCAGACGGGTGCCTTTAAAAAAAAAAAACATAATTCACCTCAACTCTCCAGCTGCAAGTGTTTGCCAAAAGGTAGTGAACGAACAAACAGCTGGTTATAGTGTGAAAAGAGGAACTGTCCTGGGAGGGATAGTTTCTCACGCTCGGTCTCCCTCTGTTGGGGGGAATGGGAACTGTGGTCTCATAGTGGATAAAGTTCACTGACTTGGCTGGATGATAAATAGCTTCAAGTTCAGTAATCGAGGTCAGTAGATTCTCGAGGGTCAGCGGTCTGTCTTCAATTCCTGTCGTTGACTCCTCTTTGAAATCGCTACAAAACAGACTTTGTTAATGTTAATAGCCAGAGTCAGTCACAAGATCAACCCCGTCGTTCTGCACAGATGTAGAGTTTATAAATAACTGGAGCCCGGTTACGTGTGCCAAAGTAGAGGATAACCGCAGACCGTTGGAGAGAAAGTGTGTTCGTTCACGCAGGCGTGTGCTTATTTGGTCTGTATCAGAAGAACAACAGCTCTTCAGACAGGAGAATGCCCCCATGACTAGACAGTGGGAGGATAGTGAGTGGACTCGTTTGAAGGATTTCCAATTGAGTCAAATCTGTCCACGGCATGAGAGTGCTACAACATCTGCTTTATGTTTGGTGAGACTGAGCAGAACAGATGGAGCTCCAAATGTAGTTAACAAAGGACAAGGCTGCAGGTCTCTATCAATAACTTGAGAAATGAGTCAATAGCAACATCAATGCTTCCTCACACCTTCCTGTAGCCACCCAGCCCAGGACCTACAAAGTTCAGACTGAAAACATTCAGCAGCTAACCTGACGGGTCAAGTTCTGTTTTACCTGTTACAAACAAAGCCAAGAAGTCCCGCTTAGAGTTGGGGTGTTTTCTGTTCACTGGATGCAATATGACTAACTTCACCTAAGGATTTAGGTAATCAACAACAGTAGGAGGAATACATTGACTCTTCTATTTTATTTTCTCTATGCACTCACTCCATACGCGCACACTACACACTCACTCGCACAGTCACGGACACTCCAACACACTCACTAAATTTGCTCATACTCTCGCATACAGTCATCATATACACTGATGCTACTCTGTTTATCATATCCTGATGCGTAGTCACCTTACCCCTATACATACATACATACATACATACATACATACAGTATCAACCTCTATCACTCCAGTGTCCCTGCACGTTGTAAATATGGTATTGGAACTGAACTTGTAAACACTGTAGCTTACTTTCTCAGGCTTTTATTTCTATCTCTCGTGTTTTTGTTCTACTTTTTTATGTATGTATTCATTTTTTTTTTTATAGTACTACAGATATTGATTACTGCATTGTTGGGAAAGCATGAGCAAGAAAGGCAATTTGCTGTAATTGTGCATGTGACATTAAAAACATAACTTGCCTCTGACTAACCATGTTCATTGTAAGTCTACACTCGTGTCAAAGTCTTATAAAGCATAAAAGTCTGATACACAACTAAGAACAATAGACGGATGTGAGCCATTGCTGTGTGTGCACTATGTGGTGCAGATGGGGACATTGCGTTGGTGTTAAGCACTGTAACTGCTCACTCTGGGAGAGCAGCTGAGGCAGAGCACACTCGCTCACTGGCTTCCTGTTTTTTGTATAATCGTGGCTTCCTGTTTCTCACACCTGGGCCATCTGTACACACACACACACGTCAGCAGTGAATTCTGTGTTTATAACAGCCTTTTACTGAATGATAATCAATGCTTCCCTTCAAGTGTTGGTTATTTTTCACATCTCTAATTGTTCACTGTCATTGTATGATGTTTGAGGGGAAATCCAGGTGTTGTGGCTCCAGAAAGGCCAGATAATTAAAGAGAGCCTAAAAATGTGTGTGTGTGTGTGTATAGAACTGACCTTTCTATGATGTATCAATGGACTCTCTATGCTTTTCCTGGAGTGAAGATAAGGGAGGTGATATGTATTAGGATAAGCCAAAAACTCTGCTTGTTGGGAATGTAATTTATTGTAGGGTAGACGTGTGAGCCTGAGGGAAATAAAAAATAAATGAGGGGAAAGGTTAGCTGTGCCTCAGTTAGCCAGACCTCCTGCCTCTGCGCCAATCACAGCAAAGGTCCTGCCCCAGCCCACCAGCCAATCCCCTGCCTCAGCCCACTAGCCAATCCCCTGCCTCATGGTTATGCATTCTGACAGCCTTCCCCATGTGACCCAGGTTGGCCAATCGGGCTCCTTCCTAGAGGGATGACATCACTAACTAGCCTGTTCCCTCCAGCAGCAGTGCAGAGCTTTATTTTCTGCTCTGAGTGTTTGATGCTAAAATGGAGGCTGGCTCCTCGACTTAGCCTGGGCTATCGCTATCTCTTCTACCCCAGCCCCTAGATGTTGACATGTACTAGAGCTGCCAGTGCGATGGTTCTGGATTCACCCAACTCAAATGGGCCTTTCCAGCCCGTGGCCCTCATGCATTTTAGAGGTGAGCAACGCTAGCTGGCTGGCTGTTTGTGTGTGTGTTAGGGGGAGGTGGACAAGAATGTTGCGATTTACCATCTGTAGCTTTTTAGTGTACTTTGGAGATAAACAGTTTTGAAAGTAAAACCTGCTTTAGGAGACAGGGAAGGGTGTCTTATCTTTGTCTGCGTAACTGTGGTGTATTTGAAGCAGGAAAAGGTTGTGCGTGTTTGTCCTATGAAAACGACTAGGATCGCTTAGTGAGAGACAGCGATGGGAGGGGGGCTAGTTTTACTGCCTTCTGCCTCTCCCATCCCCCACCAAGACTGCTGACGTCAAAGGAAGTGAGGTCACAGCCGTTTGCATGTGTTTAGTGTTACCCTAAAGCGGCAGTGCCCTTTGGCTATGTTCTGTCTTGCAGTCCTCCCTTCACAGAGGAAATGGTTTCTTTTTCATACATCCCCTTTGTGTTACACTGTAGCTTTTGAAGGGGAAAATTAGTACAACAGTAGCAGACGCAGACTATCATGTGCGTGACTTTTGAGATGAATAAATTGATGTAATTTTGCTTCTGGGTTGACGGTATCAGAACACTGTAGATATCAACATAAATTGTCCCCTGTTAAATGTAGGCCCCACATAAGCGGAGATGAACACTTCAAGTCAGTATGTGTCGGTCTGCCTCCTGTAATAATCCTGTTTGGTTTCCTTGTTGCAATATGAGTAAATGTTTATAGATACCGTACTATGTGCTGATGGGGACACTACACTTATCTCGTTTTATTATGCACATACAGTACCAGTCAAAAGTTTGGACACCTACTCATTCAAGGTTTCTTCTTTACTTTTACTGTTTTCTACATTGTAGAATAATAGCAAAGACCATCAAACTATGACATAACATTTGGAATCATGTAGTAACCAAAGTGTTAAAACAAACAAACAAATAGCCACCCTTTGCTTTAATAACAGCTTTGCACACTTGACATTCTCTCATCCATGAGGTTGTCTCAAGGAATGCCTTTCAATTAACATGTGTGCCTTGTTAACTTGTGAAATTTCTTTCAGGGGTGGAATACAGAAGATATCCCGATTTGGTAAAATACCAAGTCCATATTATGTTAAGAACAGCTCAAATAAGCAAAGAGAAATGACAGTCCGTTAATTTTAAGACCTGGTCAGTCAATCTGGAAAAAATCTGGAAAGTTTCTTTAAGTGCGTTTGCAAAAACGATCAAGCGCTCTGATGAAACTGGTCTTCTATGAAACTGGTCTTCATGTGGCGGTTCATGAGAATAAGTTCATTATATTTGCCAGCCTGAGGAATTGCAGCCCAAATAAATGCTTCAGACTTAAATTAACAGACACATCTCAACATCAACTGTTCAGAGGAGATTGCGTGAATCAGGCCTTCGTGGTCGAATTGCTGCAAAGAAACCACTACTAAAGGAGACCAATAAGGAGACTTGCTTGGGCCAAGAATCACGAGCAATGGACATTCGACTGGAAATCTCTCTTTTGGTCTGATGAGTGCAAATTTGTGATTTTTGGTTCCAACCGCTGTGTCTTTGTGAGACGCAGAGTAGGTGAACGGATATTCTCGGCATGTGTGGTTACAACGGTGCAGCATGGAGGTGTGAGCGTGCTTTGCTGGTGGTACTGTCTGCGATTTATTTAGAATTCAAGGTACACTTAACCACCATGGCTACCACAGCATTCTGCAGCGATACGCCATGCCCATCTGGTTTGCGCTTAGTCCCACTATCATTTGTTTTTCAACAGGACAATGACCAACACACCTCCAGGCTGTGTAAGGGCTATTTGACCAAGAAAACGAGTGATGTAGTGCTGCAGCAGATGACCTGGCTGGCACAATCACGTGACCTCAACCTAATTGAGAGGGTTTGGGTTGAATTGGACCGCAGAGTGAAGAAAAAGCAGCCAACAAGTGCTCAACATATGTGGGAGCTCCTTCAAGACTGTTGGAAAGCATTCCAGGTGAAGCTGCTTGAGAGAATACCAAGAGTGCAAACTGTTATCAAGGCAACAGGTGGCTACTTCGAGAATCTAAAATTGAACATTATTTTGATTTGTTTAACCTGTTTTTGGTTGCCTCATGATTCCATATGTTATTTCATAGTTTTGATGTCTTCACTATTCTACAATGTAGAATATATTAAAAAATAAAAACCCTTGAATGAGTAGGTGTCCAGACTTTTGACTAGTACTGTAAATTATGCTAAGACACCTGCGGCCTCAGATGTCATTACATTTCTTTTGTGGGGTTAATGCATTAAGCATCAGCACTCGTTCAAATATTCATAGAAGCTAATGGCCACTGGCACTGTTGCGAATAGTTTAGTGAGACACTGCAGCAGTGACACTGCCATTTTGGCTTCGAGGTGGGGACTTGTTACTATACCTATTCATGAGAAATGCATGTATGCCATTATTTGGCTTCTAAATGGTGTAAACATTCAAAGCAGTTTGTTTAGGGAGGGCACTCCACACTTTCATATTGGCCTAAAGTATTGAGAGCAGGCACTTCTAGCCACACTACGGGGCTGTTGCAGAGAATCAGTTTAAGCTTGTTACTGGAGTTAAATGTTTTTTCAACAGACTTTCCCACTGCAAGTGCCTTGGCTGAATCTGGGTCTGTGCAACAACCACCCTTCAGATGTGCTTGTGTTCACTGGGAGTTCTGATGAAGCGGATCCTTGATCTCTTGCCTTTTACACCCGTCAAATGTTCAGATGCTTTCTCTTAAACTGTAAATGCCTGTGGGGGCATAAAGGCCATGTGCCCGTGTGTCTGTTAGCTGTGTGTGGCGCCACAGCGCATCCCTTGAATGTTTTAGGCGTGTTGAGAAACCCTAATGCTGTTGTAAGGAGAGCAGGGGTATGGTAGGCATGGAGGATCATAGGACAACCGTGTAAGCGCAACATGTGCCTCAACACACCTAACACCGGCATGTACCATAGCAGGAGCAGTGTTGGGAAACAGGAGATTGACAGGGACATGTTAGAACAGGGCTGTCAGGTAGTGTATTTTTACTTTGTGAAAAACATAGGTTTAGGCTTATGTTATGGAATTTTCCAGTTTGGCCAATCATTAGGGTTGGTGCACTACTCATATTTCATACGCAAATGTATTATATTTTGAGTGAAATGCTCGATTTGCTGTGTTCTATGATCAACAGCCCCCGTCCCAGTTTGCGCAACCTTTTCTTCAGGATTTTCTATGGGGTTGCGTCATAAAAATGGGTTCTAGTAAAAAGTATCCCATTCCATAGGGAAAAGGGTACCATTTCGGACACAGCCTCTTGGTCATGCTGTGGGAACTGGGAAAATCTGACATTGCCAGGAAGTTTTTCCCCCCCCCTCTGTGATAAGGTTGTGTGCTTGGTGTGATGTTATTGTTGAATGTTCAGTCTCCCTCCTCCAGTATCATCTGTTTTTGTGTTAGGGCTTAGCCTATCCAGCATATCTGTATACACTCTCCTACATATGTGTTTGGACAGTGAATTGACATCAAATGTTTCATGAGGTGACTGTATAGATTGTCACCTTTTTATTTAATTAACATCTCTGGGATATGCCAGGGAGAATGCAGAGTGCCAAATTCAAATAAATTACTATAAAAATCAAACTTTCATTAAATCATATGCAAGATAGCAAATTAAAGCTACACTTGTTGTGAATCCAGCCAACATGTCAGATTTCAAAAAGGCTTTTCGGCGAAAGCAAACAAGGCTAACGATCACAAATTGTCATTTTGTTCGATTAATTCTGTCTATATATATATATATACACTGCTCAAAAAAATAAAGAGAACATTTAAACAACACAATGTAACTCCAAGTCAATCACTTCTGTGAAATCAAACTGTCCACTTAGGAAGCAACACTGATTGACAAATGTCACATGCTGTTGTGCAAATGGAATAGACAACAGGTGGAAATTATAGGCAATTAGCAAGACACCCCCAATAAAGGAGTGGTTCTGCAGGTGGTGACCACAGACCACTTCTCAGTTCCTATGCTTCCTGGCTGATGTTTTGGTTACTTTTGAATGCTGGTGGTGCTTTCACTCTAGTAGTATCATGAGATGGAGTCTACAAGTGGCTCAGGTAGTGCAGCTCATCCAGGATGGCACATCAATGCGAGCTGTGGCAAGAAGGTTCACTGTTTCTGTCAGCGTAGTGTCTAGAGCATGGAGGCGCTACCAGGAGACAGGCCAGTACATCAGGAGACGTGGAGGAGGCCGTAGGAAGGAAACAACCCAGAAGCAGGACTGCTACCTCTGCCTTTGTGCAAGGAGGAGCAGGAGTAGCACTGCCAGAGCCCTGCAAAATGACCTCCAGCAGGCCACAAATGTGCATGTGTCTGCTCAAACGGTCAGAAACAGACTCCATGAGGGTGGTATGAGGGACCGACGTCCACAGGCGGGGGTTGTGCTTACAGCCCAACACCGTGCAGGACGTTTGGCATTTGCCAGAGAACACCAAGATTGGCAAATTCGCCACTGGCGCCCTGTGCTCTTCACAGATGATAGCAGGTTCACACTGAGCACATGTGACAGTCTGGAGACGCTGTGGAGAATGTTCTGCTGCCTGCAACATCCTCCAGCATGAACGCTTTGGCGGTGGGTCAGTCATCGTGTGGGGTGGCATTTCTTTGGGGGGCCGCACAGCCCTCCATGTGCTCGCCAGAGGTAGCCTGACTGCCATTAGGTACCGAGATGAGATCCTCAGACCCCTTGTGAGACCATATGCTGGTGCGGTTGGCCCTAGGTTCCTCCTAATGCAAGACAATGCTAGACCTATGGCTGGAGTGTGTCGGCAGTTCCTACAAGAGGAAGGCATTGATGCTATGGACTGGCCCGCCTGTTCCCCAGACCTGAATCCAATTGAGCACATCTGGGACATCATGTCTCGCTCCATCCACCAACGCCACGTTGCACCACAGACTGTCCAGGAGTTGGCGGATGCTTTAGTCCAGGTCTGGGAGGAGATCCCTCAGGAGACCATCCGCCACCTCATCAGGAGCATGCCCAGGCGTTGTAGGGAGGTCATACAGGCACGTAGAGGCCACGCACACTACTGAGCCTCATTTTGACTTGTTTTAAGGACATTACATCAAAGTTGGATCAGCCTGTAGTGTGGTTTTCCACTTTAATTTTGAGTGTGACTCCAAATCCAGACCTCCATGGGTTGATACATTTGATTTCCATTGATCATTTTTGTGTGATTGTTGTTGTCAGCACATTCAACTATGTAAAGAAAAAAGTATTTAATAAGAATATTTAATTCATTCAGATCTAGGATGTTATTTTAGTGTTCCCTTTTTTTTTTGAGCTGTGTGTGTGTATCCGAAATGTAAATTTATTTGGCACCTTTGATCCAGAAAAACACTGGTTCCAACTTGCTCAACGTGACTACAAAATATCTCAAGTTACCTGTAAACTTTGCCAAAACATTTTCAAACTACTTTTGTAAATTAACGTAAATAATCTATAAAATTAAAGACTGGATGATCTGTGTTCAATACAGGAAGAAAACAATCTGTAGCATGCTTTCTGGTCTCGCGCCTCTATCTAACAGTACACTTCAAATGACCCTTGTTCAAGATGGCCGTACTTCTTCATTACACAAAGGAATAACCTCAACCAATTTCTAAAGACTGACATCCAGTGGAAGCGATAGGACTTGCAAGAAGGTCCCTTAGAAATCTGGATTCCCAATGAAAACGCATTGAAAAGAGTGACTTCAATTTTTTTTTAATAATAATATATATATATATATATATATGAATGGTTTGTCCTCTGTTTCACCTGCTAAATAGGTTCTGTTATACTCAGACATGATTCAAACAGTTTTAGAAACTTCATTGTTTTCTATCCAAATCTACTAATAATATGTATATCTTATCTTCTGGGGATTGAGTAGCAGGCAGTTGAATTTGGGCATGCATTTCATCCGGATGTGAAAATACTGCCCCGTCACCAAGAAGTTAAGGGTATTGTCATAAATATCTGACTTTACTCTTTACAAATGACAGCAATTTATATATCTAGTCCCCCATTTTAAAGAAGTCATAAGTGTTTGGACAAATTTCACAAATGCTGACCACTGTTGCAAAATAAATGTACACCAGTCAAAAGTTTGGACACCTACTAATTTCAGCATTTTTAATATATCTTTACTATATTCTACATTGTAGAATAATAGTGAAGACATCAAAACGATGGAATCATGTAGTAACCAAAAGTGTTTAATCAAATCAAAATATATTTGAATTCAAAGTAGTCATTCTCTCAACCAGCTTCACCTCGAATGTTTTTCCAAACCTTTTGACTGGTACTGTACATGTTATTCAATCATTGCACCCACACTGCTCACGTCCGTCTGCGTAGCCAGGCGCTAAAATATAACTTGGTTCTATATGTGAAGCTTGTTGCGCTGAAAGTCCCACCTCTCCCATCTCCTCATTTGTTTTTAGGAGCATACACCCATGTGGGTGATTGAAAGATGAACTGAGGTCCACACTCCAGTCCAGTTAGTGGTGGTGGTGGTGGTGGTAATGCACCTTTTATAGTTGGTTGCCAACCGCCATACAAAGTCCAAAGAAGAAGCCTGAAGGAAGAGAGATTACTAAAAACGAACTGTTTACCCTTTTATCTGTGGATTAATTGTCGGAGTAGAGGACCTAGTGCATTTCAGGTAAAATAACAACCCAATGTTTACATCCCAGGACAAATGAGCTAGCAATAGCAAGCTAGCTAGCTAAATTGCCATGAATGTTTCATGTGTTTCAACCTGTCCCCAAATGAATATAGTTGGTTCAGAGTTTTTGATATTTCAACCTGCGTGTCCTGTTCGTCTGTTGGGGGTGGGCAAAATCAACATGTGCGCACGGTCTGGTCAGCATGTTAGTGTACCATATTCCTAGCACGCAATGACTACATCAAGCTTGTGACTCCACAAACTCGTTGGATACATTCGCAGTTTGTTTTAATTCTGTTTTTTTGGCATGTTTTGCGCAATAAGTACTGATCTTTAGGTTACTGGCCCAATGCTCTTAACCTGTTAGGGATGATGCAGAATCTAATCCCAGTGCAGGAACATCAATCAGCGGAAATTTCAGAGCGCCACCTATAGTTTTCGATAACTCAAACTTTCATTAAAACACACATGCAAGGTACTGAATTAAAGCTACACTCGTTGTGAATCTAGCCACCAAGTCAGATTTGTAAAATGCTTTTCGGCGAAAGCATGAGAAGCTATTATCTGATAGCATGCACCCCCCAAAATCCCAGAACGTCACCTAAACAACAGATTTTGCGGTAGCCGGCGCTACACAAAACTCATAAATAAAATATAAAACATTCATTACCTTTGACGAGCTTCTCTGTTGGCACTCCTATATGTCCCATAAACATCACAATTGGGTCTTTTTTCCCGATTTTAAATCCGTCATTGTATACCCAAAATGTCATTTCATGAAGGCCTGTCTGATCCAGGAAAATTCCTCTTTACAAGACGCAACGTCACTTTTTAAAATTACAAAAGTTGCCTATAAACTTTTACAAATCACTTCAAACTACTTTTCTAAACCAACTTTAGGTATTAATAAACGTTAATAATCTATCAAATTGATCACGGGGTGATCTGTATTCGATAGCAGCAAGTCTTGAAATCATACTCCATGTTTTCACTTTCATAACATCCTGCGGTGAGCCCCAAGAAAGGAAGTGCCTATACGTCATCTAACCAAGGATAAAGCAGCCAAAAAATGCCAGTACTGGCGACATCGTGTGGAAGCTGTAGGCATTGTAATGGGGACCTCGTTTTTTTGTCTGTTGCCTTAGACAATACATTGACTGGCGGATGAATATTTTTTGTGTGTTTTTGGAGAACAGTTTTCCCTGGGATTTTTACTCCTAAACACGTTCTGTTATAGCCACAGACACGATTTAACCTCTCTGAACTACTGATACCGTATCCGGGAGCGTAACTACAACCTCAGGCTCATTACCATAACGCAACGTTAACGATTTCTCAAAATTGCAAATGAAATGAAATTAATATGCCTGCTCTCAAGCTTAGCCTTTTCTTAACAACACTGTCATCTCAGATTTTCAAAATATGCTTTTGAACCATAGCAAATCAATCATTTGTGTAAGAGTGATAATGGCTGCCGTAGCATTTAGCGTAGCATTAGCGTAGCATTTAGCACATAACATTTTCACAAAAACCAGCAAAGTAATCAAATAAAATAATTTACCTTTGAAGAACTTCAGATGTTTCAATGAGGAGACTCTCAGTTACATAGCAGATGTCCAGTTTTTCCTGAAAGATTCTTTGTGTAGGACAAATTGCTCCGTTTTGTTACTACACATTTGGCTACCGAACCGAAAATTCAGTCACCAAAACGTCGAACTTTTTTCCGAATTAACTCCATAATATCGACCGAAACATGGCAAACGTTGTTTGAATCAATCCCCAAGGTGTTTTTTCACATCTCTTCATTGATATGCCGTTCGTGGAAGCATGGTTTGTCTCTGAATTCCATGGAAAAATACCAGCACCTGAGTTTTGCGCATCAATTTCCACGCAGGACACCGTGCGGGACACTTGGAAAATGTAGTCTCTTATGGTCAATCTTCCAATGATATGCCTGCAAATACGTCACAATGCTCCAGACCCCTTGGGGAAACGATAGAAAGGGCAGGCTCATTCCTGTCCCATTCACAGCCATATAAGGAGATTATGCAAATTGGTGCCTCAGAAATCCTGTTCATTTCCTGGTTGCAGAAACATCTTGGTTTCGCCTGTAGCATGAGTTCTGGGGCACTCACAGTGAAAATCTTTGCAGTTCTGGAAATGTCAGTGTCTTCTTTCCAAAGCTACCAATTCCATGCATAGTCGAGCATCTTTTTGTGACGATATATTGCGCTTAAAACGGGAACGTCTTTTTATCCAAAAATGAAATAGCGCCCCCGTAGGCTTAAGAGGTTAACCAGTTTTAGAGACTTCAGAGTGTTTTCTATACACACATACTTATCATGCATATACTATATTCCTGGCATGAGTAGCAGGACGTTGAAATGTTGCGCGATTTTTTTTTTACAAAAGCTGCGAAAATTCGCATCATCCCTAACAAGTTTTAACTGCTAGGCTACCTGCCGCCAGGGTCCCTCTAACTTTCTCACTCATCACCATTCACGATTGTCATTGTTATCTGTATTCATGGTAGGAACCACATTCATGCTTACATACAATAAAAATGACTCAAATGACACCATTATTTATCGTTCACTTCCTATTGGACAAAACATAATCTGAAACACAACCAAAACAAGCTTGTAGAGTCACAAGCTTGATAGTCATTGTGTGTAAGGAATATGGGACCAAATAATACATGGTTTACTACTTTAATAAATACTTATACATTTTCAAATGGGGGATTAGATGTATAAAGTGCTTTTGTTTCTAAACAGTAAAGCACTGATGTATGAAAATTCTGGAGTTTAGAGCCATATTTAAATATTAGTGTCACTGTCCAAATACATAGGTAGTGTAGATGCCTTGATCTCCATTAACTTTGTGTGTCAGAACAGAACAGGGTTCCATCTTGGATAACTGCATCTTCAAGTCTAAGCTAGCCAGGCATGGTTAGGCTACCCATCATGCGAGTGTAGTTTAGCCAAAAACAACAACAACTTATTGCTATCTGTGGGATTAGAATTGTCATCTGTGGCCATATGTATCAAGTGCTGGTCTATCTATCATCGGGGCCCACTGTCCATAAATTTGTGATCTAAAAGGTACAACTCATCCTAGAGCAGCGCTCCTGGTCTCTTGCCTGTCTCAGTGGTGATGGTGATGCATAGATAGAAGTAGTCAGATACAGGTGGGTCAGTAAAGCACTAACCTACGCTGACAAGTTGGGAAAAAATGAACGGCAGACATTTCATAAAGAAACATTTGTCTACTTGAACAGGTTAAAAGCAACATTCTGAGTGGTTTACCAGAATGCACTGTCTGAGGCCACGGGAAACCCATGTCAGACTGCATCTGTGTCCTCTGCAGATTGGCATGGCTGTGTAGTGTACGAGGCTGCTTTGTTCTAAACCTTGATTTCTGTCCGGCTGTTTTTGTGGTCGGTCATCACATGCACAGAAGGCTGCTGCTCGGCAATGATGAGTGTGCAATAGCTAGCTATCTACATGAGGTGAGCGTTCATCCAGAAAAATGAGACTGATAACGAATGGCTATTTGTGAGTTAATGGTTCTGTGGTGGCTGTCACGCTCTGTTCTCCTGGAGCATGATTGAAAGTGTTTTACATTTTGTATTCATTCAGCAAGCACTGTTGTCAGGAGTGCCTCAGGGTCTGAGACTGCCTACTATTAGAGTATCAATCATTTGCTCATTCCCGTTCTGTGCATGTTATTTTACACTTTTTTAGGAAGCTGCTGCCCACCCTCCCCCTCATCACATTTCTTATGTATCTGCTGCTCAACCTCCCCCTTCACGTTTCTCTCTTTACTCACCGTCTTCTGAACCTTCAACCAATTTGATCAACATGATGTAGCCTATGTTTCTGCCTCAAATTTCTGAACAACAGAAATAAAAACCCAGCGGCTATTTGAATTGACCTTCCAAAAATAAATACGTTTTGTAGGGGGATTTAGGCTACAACCTTCTCTGTTGTAACTAAGGATATTGCAGTAGCATAATATCCTTAGTCTACATATTGTTTTGCCACAAAGTAATCTGTTTTAAGCACTAGTGTTGTACTTTAGGGCTGGGAAATGCCAGGGACCTCACGAAACGATATCATGATACTTGGGTGTGATGTGTTGCGATGGTGTTTATGGGATTAGCACAGCAAATAACACCACAGAGCTAGTGTGATGGCCACATTGTTTACATCAAAAGTTAGTGGGGTATTTACTGCTGCTTGTTATCAACACCTCGTCAATCAGCACTTCGTCTGCTTCCTCCAAAATGCAACTATATTTTGCCCAGGTGTATTTACCACTTAGTTTCTATTAACACTAGAAAAGTCTGGTCTCTTTGTAGCCCCGTTGAGGCCAATGAGTAGTCATTTTTACTCAACATTCTAATAGTAATAAATAATAGTAATAAATACATTTCATGTATGCTACGGGTAGAATAATATTTTGCTTGTGTTTATGAAGGTCTTGGGTAACAAGGAAAAAATCAATCTTGACTACCATTCATCAGTTTGTTACTGTACGCTGTTTGTTGCCGTGTGCTCACTTGTGGAGCGCATGGAACATAGAGTTACTTGGCAAAGTGTTTTGGAAATCTCAATATGCTCTTTCTGATACTATATATAAATGTAACCATTTTACCTGCATGTGATGTTTCGATTGACATGTCCTCTTAACTGCTTATAACACATTGTTTGTGATATTGAAATTCTAACATGCGTGTGTTAAATAGAGTCAAGGATGGTGGGGACATAAATACATTTTAAATGTTAAATTAATATTGGGTCAAAATGAGCCCTTTGGCCTTCATAGTGTTAAAATAAAAACGTACTGTAGTTTTAACTTCTTGGTGACAGGGGGAAGTATTGAGTAGCTTGGCTGAATAAGGTGCCCATAGTAAACTGCCTGCTACTCTGTCCCTGATGCTAATATATGCATATTATTAGTAGTATTGGATAGAAAACACTCGGAAGTTTCTAAAACTGTTTGAATGATGTCTGTGAGTATAACAAAACTCATATGGCAGGTGAAAACCTGAGAAATCAGCCTCGATCTCAGTGACGCGCATTCACATGAGGTAGCTCTCGTTCCATAGCTTTTCTACAGACTTGTATTTTCATCAACATTTATGATGAGTATTTCTGTAAATTGATGTGGCTCTCTGCACAATCACCGCATGTTTTAGAACTACTGAACCTAACGCGCCAATGTAAAAGGAGATTTTTTTGGGGTATAAATATGCACTTTAGCGAACAAAACATACATGAAGTCCTATGAGTGTCATCTGATGATCATCAAAGGTTAGTGATTAATTTTATCTATTTGTGCTTTTTGTGACTCCTCTCTTTGGCTGGAAAAATGACTGGGTTTTTCTGTGAGTTGGTGACCTAACAATCGTTTGTGGAGCTTTCGCTGTAAAGCCTTTTTGAAATCACACTGTGGCTGGAATAACGATAATTTTTATCTTAAATGGTGTAAAATACTTGGATGCTTGAGGAATTTTAATTTAGATTTTTGTTGTTTTGAATTTGGCGCTCTGCACTTTCACTGGCTGTTGGCGAGGTGGTGTGATACCGTCCCTCATAACCTCTCTGGGATAATGAACCGCTAGCTTGCTCTAGTCATGTATTATCGACCAGGGTAGCCCAGTGGTTAGTGTTGGACTAGTAACCGAAAGGTTGCAAGTTCAAATCCCCGAGCTGACAAGATACAAATCTGTCGTTCTGCCCCTGAACAGGCAGTTAACCCACTGTTCCTAGGCCGTCATTGAAAATAAGAATTTGTTCTTAACTGACTTGCCTAGTTAAATAAAGGTAAAATAAAAAATTACGAGACCTAGACAGTGGTTTGTTTACAGTAAAGCTAGACTGTACAGATGCTAGCACTGACGCCTTGTGGTGTTCATTTTGAACTGCGCACAAGGATGGTACATAATATTAACTTTATTTCAAGCAGCATTTGGCGATTTTTATTTATTTTATTTTTTTGTATTTTGCCACCCTAAAGTTGCCACCCTAAAGTGCCACATTTCATGACACTCACCTGTCTCTTACAATGAGAGAATATTTGAAATAGACAAGATGGTGGTGTACACGTTGTTTGATTTACTTCATGGGGCAAATATGTATTTATTTTAGTAACAGAGCATTTTCTAAGTTAAAATGGGCCCCCTGCAACTGGACATGGACATTGAGACTCCTGTTTCTGTGAATTGAGAACAAAGATAATATCGCCAATACCAGGTTAGTTGAAACATCTGACGTTTTGTGTAGGCAAACCTGTAACTCCCAGTTTAATGGATACCAACATTGTGGGGTTAAATCACATTATCTGGCTTTAACATCTGTAGCAAGGGTAGGGCTTGCACAAATATATTTCATGACTGCATGTACAGTAGCTGGCGAAGTCAAATCGGTTATTCTTCCACACAGTTAGCCTCATAAAATGAAAAACACACACACACACACACATCTTTCCAATATCAGCCTTTTTCTTTTTTAAATTATCATCAAATGATTCCTACACACTTTACCTTAGATGTGAGTGCTTTTACTACGTCTAATATCATTTTAAAATGGAGAACTGTTTACATTTAGTTGAGAACTGTGAGAATTGATTAGTCCTGTTTCAGTATAGAAATGACAAGCCACATGCATTGCACATGCCCACAAGGGCAATACTAATCCCATCAGTTAAATTACCATAAAATTCACTATACTGAAGTCAAAGAATGAACACTTTCATATCATGCAAAGACCACCACCTACAGTGTTCGGCCACTTGAATTTTTCCACATTTTGTTACGTTTGTCTTATTCTTCTAAAGTTAATTAAATAAAACGATTTCCTCATCTATCTACACACACTACCCCATAATGACAAAGCAAAAACAGGTTTTTATAATGTTTAGCAAATGTATTACAAATAATAAACACCACCTTATTTACGTAAGTATTTAGACCCTAGAAATTGAGCTCAGGTGCTTCCTGTTTCCATTGATCATCCTTGATGTTTCTACAACTTGGAGTCCACCTGTGGTCAATTCAATTTATTGGACATATAATTTGGGAAGGCACACCTGTCTACATAAGGTCCCCACAGTGGATGTCAGAGCAAAAACCAAGCCGTGAGATCAAAGGAATTGTCCGTAGAGCACTGAGACAGGATTGTGTCGAGACATCTGGGGAAGGGTAACGGGACATTTCTGCAGCATTGAAGGTCCCCAAGAACATAATGAGAATGTTTTTCAGGGCAGGGACTGGGAGACTAGTCAGAATCAAGGGAAAGATGAGCGGAGCAAATGGGGAGAGATCCTTGATAAACCTGCTCCAGAGCGCTCAGGACCTTAGACTGGGGCGAAGGTTCACCTTCCAACAGGACAATGATTCTAAGCACCCATCCAAGACCACACAGAAGTGGCTTCGGGACAAGTCTCTGAATGTTCTTCAGTGGCCCAGCCAGAGCCCGGACTTGAACCCGATCAAACATCTCTGGAGAGACCTGGAAATAGCTGTGCAGCAACACTCCCTATCTAACCTGAGGATCTGCAGAGAAGAATGGGAGGAAGTCCCCAATTACAGGTGTGCCAAGCTTGTAGCGTCATACCCAAGAATACTCCAGACTAATCGCTGCCCAAAGTGCTTCAACAAGTACTGAGTAAAGGGTCTGAATACTTATGCAAATGTGATATTTCAGTTGATTTAAATTGCAAACATTTCTAAACCATTTTTTGCTTTGTCATTGCGGGGTATTTTTTAGATTGATGGGGAAATTATTTATTTGTATTTATTTACAAGAAAAAGGGGGGCAGCTCTTGGGAACTGTGGGGAGGATATTGGCCTGGCGGTTGGGAGCTTTGGCCAGTGGCTGATGGTTCGGGTCCTTGTTTTTGACCTTGTGGGAGATCTGTCTACGTGCCCTTGAGCAGGGCGTTGACCCTGGTTGCTTCTGTGTGTCGCTCTGATGTGAGTCTGTTAGATGACTAATGTGATGTAGTTGTTGAGCGCTTTCACTGCAAGTATGTTTTAAATAATAATAAAACATTTTGAAAAACTTACCGTGTGCTACACGTCATCCTGGCGCCGCAACCTCCTGCGGCTAACGTTACTATCTGTGCAGGCACTGCATCCCGCTGCCATTCTTCTTTGGGAAATCTTAACTTTTTAATTTTGAAAAGTGGATTCCTTCCCGGTCGTAAGGATGATCCCACCTGTGAATAATATGGTCAATTGCACATTTTGACCTTGAAAACAACTAGACTGTTTACACACCAGCAGTTCTTTGGGTTCCAGGAATTACTTCTGCTGCTCCTCAAAGCAATTAAAAGATGTACAGTTATGCTGCCATATCGTAACCTTAATTGCTGGAAAATAACACTTTGACTGCTTGTCTGCCCCCCTGCTTTGACCATGTTTGCAATGAAAAAATAACATTGCTGCTTCGACTACCTGTCTGTCTTGCTTGTGTTTTGATATGCTGCTTTTAGCTTGCCTAAATAGCTGCATGTACTCCCTTCTGAAAAAACATGAAATCACTATATTGGATCCCCAGCCTCTCCATTTCATTATTTTGCCTACAGCCTGTGCTGCAAATTTGTTTGTTCTTCGTATTTTGTCAAGCAGTGAAAAGGAATTTCCTTCGTGAGGCGACAACCTATGAATCTGACTCTCTCTCTCTCTCTCTCCCCCTCCTAGATGTCCCTGCGGCGGAGCAGGAGAAGCTGTTTGTCCAGAAGCTGCGTCAGTGCTGTGTCCTCTTTGACTTTTTGTCGGATCCTCTGAGCGACCTGAAATGGAAGGAGGTGAAGCGGGCTGCACTCAGCGAGATGGTGGAGTACATCACCCACAATAGGAACGTCATCACAGAGCCCATCTACCCAGAGGTGGTGCATGTGGTCAGTAGACACACAGTGGACAAGGCCTTGCCTCATGCACTTACAAATGCCTATCTTGCCGTTTCCCTTCCATACTGATTGTGTGGTGAACATAGGACTAGTCACAACGACATTGACTCTGTCCTCATAAACTATGCTATGGTCACCAGAGACAACCCAGTGTTCCCCTAGAGGTCTTGTCCTGGGTCAGGTGTAGGTAGACCTAATAAGCCCCTCATGCAAACAAATATTTTGTGTATTGTTCTGTCTCTGGCTTTATTCACGTCAAAACCCTGCCATCCTCAATCAAAAAAGCTATAAACCATTTCAATCAATTCAACTGTCAGAAGCTATTATAAAAATAAATTGTTGAGGTTGCAGGTTATTTCAGTTCTATTTAGATATTGTATTTTGGTTCCTGAGGCATAGGGAATGGGACGTGCCTATCAGATGAACTGTGAACCCAGGGTATGACAAAATAAAATTGCTTTAAGGCATCTGCATGCTTCCCAGCCCAAACAGTTCAGAAGAGTGCGTTCATATATTATGGTGACGTTTTGGACTTCGGTGAAGTTTGGTGCTGACATCCTACTCCCTTTCGTCGGTGATTGGTCAACAGTAGGGATTCTTCAGTCTTTGTTGTCATTCAACGAGAGAAGACCTCGTTCTCATGCACATTTTTTCATTGAGAAATACTGCACCATGTAACATTAATCAGATGTAAAAATGCGTGATTTAAGATCTAAATGGCAAAAACGTCAAAATGATTGACAGATTTCTTGAGTTGTCATAGATTAATAATGACTATTTTAAGGAAGTGTACACTGGCTACGGTCTCTCAGAAAGGACAAACAGTACTTGCTGCTTTTTTTCTAGTTTCTCAAGCCAAGGTCTTTTTAAGGGAGTATGTGAGCACACTCGTTCGGTTTGCCTAGCCGACTTCGGTTAGCCGCCAGCTGAATTGAAGCATACTGAAGCCTTTACACTCACTGGACTTAAATCTTATCGGTTAGCTCTAGGCCTCTTATCTACCAGTATTAACTTGCTAGCTGTTATCAGCCAAGGGCTACTACTGTGGCCTGAATCTGTTTCAGTCCACATAGTTAACAAAAAATCGAATTGGTGTTCGTCATCATGGGTTCACCTACCTCTAACAGATATAGCCTCCTCGTTGTCCCCTCAGTTCAGCCCTGGTTAGCAGGCCAGACCACTACTACCTGTAGCTGAGTGAATGAAATACTGATTCTGTGGGGTAGTCTAAATGTAAATGAGTCCAGTGTGGACATGGCTGCAGATGTTAAGTGCTGCATGCGTGCCTGTCAGCCAGCCAGGTCTGAATTAAAGCCTTTGATGTTTATCAAAGCAGGCCTCAATGCTACGCAGGAAACCGAGGATGATCGAGGTGCAAATGTTCCCCTATTCTCCTGATCCTGTCTCTATTTGATCAGTGCAGCAGAAAATGCAAGGCTGCTGCCAAATCGGCATAACAATGTTCTTGGTTTACTTTAGTTCTCCCCTTCTTGCCCCTTCACTTTGAAGTGTTCACTGCTTTTAACATCAAAGTATGGAGAGGGATGGATGAAGCGCACTGTAAAAGGTGTTCTTTATGGTTATAATAGGCCACAACGGACAGCTCTTTGATAAGTGCGCTATTGTTAGACGTATTAGCTTCAGATTGGTAAAGCACTCCCTGTTCATGTGCCTTGGTGGTCCATTAGACTGACAGTGACACACTCGGGGAAAATAAAATGGGTTCTCAGAACGTAAACATTGACAAGTGAGTGCACGCTAACCTCAGGCCTGCAAGGGGTGTGGCGGGATGTAGTTTTCTTTAAGAGGTGAGAAAAGGCTGTGAGATAAAGAGAAGCCTGCGTCTACTCTGACGGAGTGATGAGGGATGTCTGCTGCTTATTCGTTATGGGAGATTGAGAGACAGTTGCTTTCTTTTCACCAATCTAGGCTACTTGATTTTTTTTGACAGAGCTGGAGAGCGAGAGGCCAGGTAAATGTCATCTTGACGGTCGTGTCATTTCTTCCTCCTCTGTCTAGTCTGCAGCAGTAGTGGTTTGTGCTTCATCTTTTGGCTGCATTGACAAAATGTTTTGAAATCTAAAAATGAGCACATAAATGAACAGGAATAAACAGGCTGATGGGTGAAGAGGTCCGATGAAAGTCTGTACCGATATCTTCTATTTAGTTTGATACACATTCATCAAAATGTCTGTTTTCACGTTTGCCGGAGTTGGTTTGAAAGCTAATCTTTGACCCCTGTCATGATTATTTTTTTCAATAGCTCTGATGGTGGTAATGTGTGGCGTTCTGTGTAGTGACTTGTCTGTCTCTGTCCTTCAGTTTGCAGTGAACATGTTCAGGACATTGCCTCCATCGTCCAACCCCACAGGGGCGGAGTTTGACCCGGAGGAGGATGAGCCCACGCTAGAGGCAGCGTGGCCACACCTACAGGTACACACACACACACACACACACACACACACACACACACACGTGAATGAACACACACTGTTTCATACCAGTGATGTGTACATCTCTGCTCCTCTTTCTCCAGCTCGTCTACGAGTTCTTCCTCCGGTTTCTAGAGTCTCCAGACTTTCAACCAAATGTAGCCAAGAAGTATATCGACCAGAAATTTGTAATGCAGGTAAGCACGGGTCCTTTCTCACTGGAAGTAAAGCAACATGGGATGTGATCTTGTCTGTGTGGGACTGTCTGTGTGTTGTGAACAGGTGTTGTAAGGTCACTGTGTTGTCTCCACAGCTATTGGACCTGTTTGACAGTGAAGACCCCAGGGAAAGGGACTTTCTAAAGACCACTCTGCATCGCATCTATGGCAAGTTCCTGGGCCTGAGAGCGTACATCAGGAAACAGATAAATAACATATTTTATAGGTGAGTAAATAGCCCTAATAGAGCACTGTGAGATTAGTTATATGTTGGCAATGTTTTTAAATGACCATTAATTTCACTAGTCTGTTTCGCTTGGGTCTTTGGTAATTTTAATTGATAGAACTGTCATTTCTTCGCAGCTTCATTTATGAAACGGAACATCATAATGGAATAGCAGAGTTATTGGAAATATTAGGAAGGTATGTCAATTTGTAATTATTTCAAATAGCTTTTGTGCCTACGTTGTTTTCCAATCTCCCCTTATTAGATTTGCTGATCACAACCCTTTTGTCTTTCTGTTTGCAGCATAATCAATGGGTTTGCCTTACCGTTGAAAGAGGAGCACAAGATATTCCTGTTGAAGGTGTTGCTGCCTTTACACAAAGTCAAGTCCCTTAGTGTCTATCACCCGCAGGTATAGCATCTAGACCCATTACTGTTAAAGAAGCCTTAGGCCTACTTTAGAACAAAACCTTTTGATATAGACCTACAGTGTTATAGGCTGGAATACATGTTAATTCCAGTTCTAGTCAGCGTTGTTAACATGATAGTTGTAGTTAATATGCTCTTTTGTGTCTGTCTTTCTAGCTGGCGTACTGTGTGGTGCAGTTTCTAGAGAAGGACAGCACCCTCACGGAACCGGTAAGACCTCTTCCAGTTCGCTGGGCAAGAATCACCAGTCCCCAGTACACTGTTTGAGATTAGTACATTGCTCCAATGCTGGTTCAGTTATCATGTGTAAATCATCTCCATAGGCAGTGATGGCTCTGTTAAAGTACTGGCCAAAGACCAACAGCTCTGTGTGTGACTAGTTAGTGCAGTGTTAAAGTATGGCTCTACTCTTCTCGCCTACAGACAGTGATGGCTCTGTTGAAGTACTGGCCAAAGACCCACAGTCCAAAGGAGGTGATGTTCCTCAACGAGCTGGAGGAGATTTTGGATGTCATCGAACCCTCTGAGTTTGTCAAGGTCATGGAGCCCCTTTTCAGACAGCTGGCCAAGTGTGTGTCCAGCCCACACTTCCAGGTGTGTTATGTTGTTTGCTCAAGTGTTGTGTGTTGCGTGCTTGTGCGTGTGTTAGTGGTTATGTGTGCTAAGACGTTACCTGACCAATGATTCCTCATGTGTCAGGTGGCAGAGAGAGCGCTGTACTACTGGAACAACGAGTACATCATGAGTCTGATCAGTGACAATGCCGCCAGAATCCTCCCTATCATGTTCCCCTCGCTCTACCGCAACTCCAAGACCCACTGGAACAAGTGAGTCACTCTGCTAACAACTAACTACCACTATGGAGCTTGCCTCTCTTTCTGCCTAGCGGTTTTCCGCCCTATTATAAGAAAGTTAACAACCGTATGTTTTATTGTTATGCATTTCTGGGTTCATACGAATTTGTGTCTGCGTGTCTCTCTGCATGTCTGTGTGTACAGGACGATCCACGGTCTGATCTACAACGCCCTGAAGCTCTTCATGGAGATGAACCAGAAGCTATTCGACGACTGCACACAGCAGTTCCGAGCAGAGAAGAACAAGTAAGAAGCTTTAAACTTACAACATCCACCCACGTGTTGCCCATGACTCTGAAATGACTGTTCCCCTGTCGTCGTGTGTGCGCAGAGAGAAGGCCAAGTGGAAAGAGCGAGAAGAAGCGTGGGTGAAGATCGAGAATCTGGCCAAGTCCAATCCTCAGGTGAGCATGCATCGTCACTATTCGTCTCTATTCGTCTCTGTGCGGGCATGTTACTCCAGCCCCGGTGTCTCTTCCCCTCTCAACCCAGTAGTACTGCACCTAGTCCCCCATCTCAGGACAGAACAGCCCAGGCAGCAACAGATAAATGGATGTACGCTATGGCTGTACTCTGTATTGCTCAGAGCCCAACAACCACTTAGCAGAACTGGACACACAGCCATCATATATTTTGACCAAATTATCTAAACAAGGTATATTTATTATCTTTGGTTCTGGGAGTCCTTCACCTCTTTCTCTTGCTGGTTTTACTTCCTGGTGTCTCATTATAATCCTCCTCCCTTTCACTCTCCATGTTTAGTTCCTGGTGTACGTGGACCAGTCAGGCCTGGGTAGTCCCATGGAGACAGATGGACCAATGATAGAGGACTTCAACATGCTGAAGAAGACTATAGAGGAAGAGGCCACACAGGTACTGTGGGTGTGGGACTGTGTGTTCCTTTCCTGCCGATCACCTCCATGCTGTTGTGTGTTCACGTGAACGTCCAGAGCAGTGTCTTCCTCACTGTGTGAAATGTAGCACCAGTGTGACATTAGTAGAACTAATCTTGTGGATCCTCTCACACCTTGTTGCAGTTTTTAAATGTGTGGAACAGGAGCAGGGTAGCATGGGCCCTGGTCAAAAGTAGTTCACTACGTGGGGAATAGTGTGCAATTTGGGACGTAGTCTAGGTTGTAGGTGAAGAACAGGTTCAGGGAGAGGGCTGAGTGCCGCACTTATTGACAGGATCAGATATAGGCAGGCTCACATTTCAAAGGCAGTGGAGAGCTTACATTAATTAATTAATTAAACACTGTACTCCAGTGTACACCCTACAGCAGTTGTTTTCAACCTGTGGTCCGCAGGGGTACTGCAAGTGGTATACAAATTATTATATAAAAAAATAATGTTTTTCTTCCAAAAAATATGTTTGGAGTATTAATAGTATTATAAACTTTTTTACATATCACAATGCACATTTGTTTATTCTAATAATAATAAGCCTTTAATTTGTTACATTCAACGCAAATATTTACAAAATATGACTGCCAAAATATTTTATGTAAAAAAATATATATATGTTTGACTCGTCGAATGATTGTCCTCGAGAGCTTTTGACAGTGATTTGGTGGTCCCCGGAAAAGGCTGAGAACCGCTGTCCTACAATGCACAGCATAGTGTACACTTCCTACTAGACTACTACATGTCTAGGAGGGTTTAGTGATCACTGATGGATTGGGCTGAGTTAGCGATACAGTATGAATCACTTTGAGTTGAGATCTTGTCAAGATCTGATGGACCTAGTGAAACTTGTTATTTGAATTTTAGCGGTACTGAAGAGTATTAAGGACTAGAGAACGTTTGTGTTGAGGGGGTGAACTCACTCTGTGTAACTGTTCCTTTGTCTCTTGGTGCAGAGGAACCAGTATGGGTGTGTGACCAGTCCAATGCTTTGATTACACCAGGCACCATCTCTAACGATAAACTGCTGGAGATAATTTGTTTTTCAATGGGGGGAGGAGACGAGGATACATTCAGGAACTTAGCGGTCGACAACTATGAGTCCCATGTTTATGCAAATTAGCAGCAACAAATAACCAATCGGTGGAGGGTCTAGTTAGCTAGCTTCGGCACTGTGCTGGATAGGCCAACAGCCAATGTGAAGTTGTGCATGCTATTTGGAAAATACACCCAAAAATGGGAGTGCTTGTAGCTTTTGGTATGACTGGACTATGCTTAACTGTTCTCTCTCTGTTCCTGCCTGTCCCTGATAGCTCCAAAGGAACGAGCGTAAGGAGCGTCCGCTGGTCAGGAGGAAGTCTGAGCTGCCTCAAGACATTTCCACCGTCAATGCCCTGGAGACGCACCAGAGGGCCGAGGACATGGTAACTCCACACGACGGCCACTAGAGACCACACACAGTACAGTCCGATTCACACTGACAGTCCGATTCACACTGACAGTCCGATTCACACTGACAGTCCGATTCACACTGACAGTCCGATTCACACTGACAGTCCGATTCACACTGACAGTCCGATTCACACTGACAGTCCGATGCACACTGACAGTCCGATGCACACTGACAGTCCAATACGGACGGAAGGACACGACAGACGGACCAGCACAGAAGAGAAGAGAACAGAATGACCTGGCTGAAAAAATCTGGAGCTCAAACCAAATCAGCACAACTCTACTTAGCCCAGTCCAACTATGACAGTTGATCCCCAGTCCACTCCAGCCCTGCGCAACAGATGTCCTGCGCACTGCGCACAGGACGTTATGGCATGACCAAACATGAAATTGTTTCCCTCGCCCCACCTCCCTATCCCTCTGTTCTGCTCTCGCTGTCTTGTAAAAGCGCTCTAGGGTGCAGTGGTGCCCCCTTCTGGTTATTTCTCAGGTTTTCTTTTCTTGTTTTTATTTGTTTTCTGTTCTTTTTCTCTCATTAATGATGTCATGTGCTTTGGAAATCCGACTGGCGAACAGACATGTATTATAGGCACATGCTGTACGTAATGGGCGAAGGAAGAAGCAGCTTGGTTGAAGACAACTTTATTTTCTTCCCATCTCTCTCTACTTGAGCTTAGAAAGGAAAGTGCCGTACTTCTTCCTCAGAGCCCCATTACAGCTGCTTTTGCCATGAGCTTTACCCTTCTCTCTCTGTGTGCATTTTTCTTTGTTCTGCTATGATTGGATAGGAGGAGAAGCAAGGGGGATAGTCTGCGGACTGTCTGTTGGTCAACAGACGTTGTTGTGGGGATTTAAATGTGCTGGCCTGGGGAAGGTTGAGGCTGAGGGACAGGAAGGGGTTCTTCTGTCCTCGACTGGATATCTGCTGGTCTGTACAAACATAGTTTGGTGCCAACTTCACTTTTTTTTTTTTATCTGAATGATATTGTAGGCAATAAGTTGACCCAGGTTGCAGTGTGTTTGGGTTGTTCACACAATGGTCAATGGTTTTCTGGATCCATTGGAGTTTACTGTCTATGTAAAAACAAAAGACACAGACTCCGTCTGTGTACTTCACAATCCCCATCAGTCTTTCAGTCCTCATTAATATTGATCAATGTTATCAACTCCTGTCATGTTATTGATGTGAAAACTCCAAGGTCTAATTTTATAGTTCAGTGTTTACAGACTCATTTTGAGTTTTAGTGTGTGTGAGTGGGACAAGAGGAACTGAACTGGGCTACACACAGAGGAATACTCATTGCTGGTTTTTCTACTCTTCATAACTAAAACCCCTTTCTTTCTGATGTTGCTGTTATGTGTTAGCAAGTAGTAGGCTAGTTCAGCCATATAAAGACCATTCTGTCTGGAGAAACCGAGTCAAATTTGAACACAAGCCTTTCTTTTCATAGTGCCTTTATTGTACATGGGGGACATCGGCTAAACTGGGAAATAATAGAAGACTAACGTTATTTGAAGGCCAAACCATGTTAAATTCATCATTAGCTTCCTAACAGACCAGAGAGAGCCGTCGAAACACACTGCCCCAGAGTATTGTTAAATCTACAAAGCTGATGATGATGATGATGATGGTGGTCAAGCTAGAGAGGAGTGGAGTAGCCCCAATGACTTAACATGGAAGGACTTCCTGATTTTTAAAACATGAACAATAAAAATATCCAAAATGAGTCAGTCATGCTGTGTGGTCTGCTCGGTTCTGTCAATCCCTCTGTGTGCCCGATGAATAACGTGTAGAGAAGGATGCTTCCCAATTAACCTCTAATTCCCTGTTCCATTTAGGATCTATCCCAAATGGCAACTTATTCCCCTAGAGCCCTATAGACCTTGATCAAAAGTAGTGCACTATATAGGAAATAGTGTGCCATTTGAGATTCTATCAAGAGTATTGATGTATGTTGCAGTACCATTGTTTGCACCCCCAGACAGACAAGAACTCTGGCTATATGTGGGTTGTCTCTCACCATCCAGGTGTTGCTGCTGTGTATGTTTGTGTGTGAGACTGCTTCGGGATGCTTGCAGGGTCTATTCCTTTGCCTGCAAATTCTATTATTTGCCTGTTCAAATTGAAGGTGCAAATGGTAGATTTACTACCATGATCACGTTTTGCGGTTTCTTTTTAGTTTCTTTTTTAAAGAAATAACATTCACCCATTTATGCCATCCCCTTCCACTCCCAACTATTTTGCTGTACAATTACTATAAGGAAGTCTAGAGTGATTTATAGATGGCACAAACAACTGGATGGCTCCAGGGTTGTGGTCAATTCACTTACATTTTCTTAAATTAAGGAAGTAAACTTAAATTCCAATTCATTGCTTCTCAAAGAAGAGAATTGGCTCTTCAGTTGACTTCCTGAATTGACAAAGTAGAATGGTTCCCAACCCTGTCTGTTCCAATGTCCTGAGAACCGAGGACTTCACTTTGGTGATATCAAATGACTTTAATATTATAGTTTCTTTGGAGTCCTCTTTTATATTTTACATAAGCACTTTTTTTTTTTTCAAAAGAATAATACTGCAAGTGTCCTTTTAGTAGACATCCTGTACTAAATGGCTTAATCTACTATTGTACATATAATGTACTTTTATTTGATCTGTGTATTATTAAATGGTAGATGCCCCTGTGTACATACAGGAAACAAAGGTTATTAGCTACTGCAGACAGTTTGGATGTGGCACAGACTACAATATGTGACTATTTTGCATTTAGAGCAGTTAAGAATTTGAATTATAATATTTTTTTATCGCTTTGTAATTAAACAATTTGTTTTACAGCATTTAAAAAATGTGAAGTGATCCTACATTAGCATTTTGTGAGCGCTTTTATAAAAAAAAACAGCTGTGTACATCAACATATATGGTAAATAAAGAATGTGTTTTTTATATTTTCATCCAAGAACAGCCATTGAGTGCATTCATGATTTGCCTCATTCCTTCTTGACTAGCCTTGGAACCCCATGAGATGAGATCAGAAAGGATGGCCACGGGAGACTACTCCTTGACGGATTCCATCTCCTATCCCTATTATTTAGTTCGGTATCCGTGGACACAGATCACTTATCAAGGTTTCAGTCTCAAATCTCCATCATTCAAAATCTGGAGATTACCTTTTTAATACATCTCTACACCACAGCACATCAACCCTGAGAGAATATTTACAAATCAAACACCAGACTTGTTTTTATTGGCTCTGTACCAAGCCTACCATTTAGAATGAGCCCATGGGTACAATTTTAGCCTGCAGTCATGATGCGTTGTACGAGTCATTTCATTTAACCTTTTATTTAGATAGGCATAGTCAGTTGAGAACAAATTCTTATATACAATGACGGCCTGGCAAAAGTCCTCTTGCGGGGACTGGATGGGATTAAACGTGTATTTAATTTAAAAAATAGAACAAACACATCACAAGTGAGACAACACTACATGGAGACCTAAAATGACAACATAGCATGGCAGCAACAGTTCTTAGTATTTGACACCCCTAGTGTCGTATAATCAAATGCTTAGGCGTGTATTCTATACTGGTACGAGGATATTGGAGTGTAGGAAATTATTCTCACTTTTAAAAAAATATATATGTTACACCACTTACAATTTCCCCAAGCAAGCATTTTCCTAGCTTTGAAACAGGTCCCAGGATCAAGCTGCTAGACTAGAGATTCCTACTAACTCTCTGCTACCATCTTGTGGTTTAAAACGGTTACTTTAATACTGAGCTCCGGAAAACAAATACTTAAGCTTTCGATCAAAGTGAACCTACTGAACCAGTGACATTCTGAAGCGATTTGCTAGTCTGCCATTTGGTGTACTAGGTAAGGGGGCCAGTTGCATAAAACTGATTCAGTGGAGCAGACAGGGAGGGCCTTGTTATTGTTTTGACATACTAGACTAATTTCAGTTAGCCTGTTGCGTAAATGGGATGACCTATTGACTGTTGGAGGGCTTAGTCAAAGTCTGGGGGCTACACAACTGAATCAGACCTGGGTACAATCAAATACTTTTGAGATTAGTCCAGAATAAAGCGTTCACTCACATTGGGTAAGAGGTCTATTCACGAGATGATGTATGATGTGATCAAACAGGCTCCCTTCCATTGTCCATAGCATACCACTTATTGTGTATTTGATACACAGTGAACAATGGACATTTGTCACCCAGCCCAGGATTTGTCCCGGCGACCTTCTGCCTACAGGTCTGCCTCCTTAGCCTTCGGGCTAGTGAACCTCAGAGCACCAATTCATAACCTTGAGGCAAAAGCTGTACCTCTTAGCTGTTATCGACCAATATAACCTCATAGATGAGGTAAGTGTAGGCTATTTCTGTGCCGTGTTGTCCCTGTGCACTCTCAGTAGTGGTGCAGTGAGACAATTGGCTACACGGTGCCAGCTCCGAACTTAATTGGTTGTTCTAGGGTCATGCGGTTCCCCAGCCCCTTAGAGAGCAGACAGGGCGGACTGTGGTGGGGGGGACGCTACCCCTACGCACACTGTGTCTAGCACATCTGCTGAGCCCTGCTCTGCTCCCACACCATCCAGCCATCCAACAGACCAACACACTCAGCCACTCAGGGAATCATGTCTATAATTATTATGCTCACTCAAACCCATGATCATTATCAGGATGATAATAATTGTGATGGTTGTGATTGACACAGTCATTTTTGTTTTCTGGCCTCGGTATTGTGGAGGTGATGACGTGTGAGTGTGTATGTAGAGCCGTCCTCTATAGACAGTGTGGATCACTCCCAGTAAGAACAACATTAGGCATAGGCGAACAAATCGATTTAGGTTAGCAGGGAAAAAGGAATCGGTGGTCAACTTCTGAAAACTATTCATCTGTGCCATAATCATTCATTTACGTAAGTGAATAGTGTCCCCGTTTTGACCCTTATTGGAGGTGTTTATTATGAACAAATAATTTGCTTTATCATCGACACATTGCTTCCCATTTATCCCAAAACATATGTTCTCTGAGGAATCTGAGATGTTGAAAATAACTAAATAAACTGGTTGTCTAATGGTTCTCTCTCTCTCCCTCCCCCCTGTGGTTACCCTCCCTTTTTCCTCCCTCGCTCTCTCTATCTTTCTTCATCTCTGTCTCTCAGACGAGGTCGTTTAAGATGCTGAATGTTTTTGCCGACAGCTGTAGCGTTTTGTTTAGGCTACCAGAGATTTTCAAAAAGGATCATGTACTAGTTATATGCCTTTCCTCCTGTATACCTCCCTCCACCTCCAGTGTTAGATCTTACGGCTGCGGTGCTACCCCAGGTCTCTGTATATAAAGACATTTTGTCACGACGGGATGGTGTCAGCTCCTATTGCTATGGAAACATGACTTGGAACTTTTAAGCGTCGACTCCATTGTGATTGCGTTCAATAATACACTGCTCAAAAAAATATAGGGAACACTTAAACAACACAATAACTCCAAGTCAATCACACTTCTGTGAAATCAAACTGTCCACTTAGGAAGCAACACTGATTGACAATAAATTTCACATGCTGTTGTGCAAATGGAATAGACAACAGGTGGAAACTATAGGCAATTAGCAAGACACCCCCAATAAAGGAGTGGTTCTGCAGGTGGGGACCACAGACCACTTCTCAGTTCCTATGCTTCCTGGCTGATGTTTTGGTCACTTTTGAATGCTTTTGAATGAGTGTATAACCCACACAAGTGGCTCAGGTAGTGCAGCTCATCCAGGATGGGATGTCAATGTGAGCTGTGGCAAGAAGGTCTGCTGTGTCTGTCAGCATAGTGTCCAGAGCATGGAGGTGCTACCAGGAGACAGGCCAGTACTTCAGGAGACGTGGAGGAGGCCGTAGGAGGGCAACAACACAGCAACAGGACCGCTACCTCCGCCTTTGTGCAAGGAGGAGCAGGAGGAGCACTGCCAGAGCCCTGCAAAATGACCTCCAGCAGGCCACAAATGTGCATGTGTCTGCTAAAACGGTTAGAAACACTCCATGAGGGGGTTATGAGGGCCCGACGTCCACAGGTGGGGGTTGTGCTTACAGCCCAACACCGTGCAGGACATTTGGCATTTGCCAGAGAACACCAAGATTGGCAAATTCGCCACTGGCGCCCTGTGCTCTTCACAGATGATAGCAGGTTCACACTGAGCAATGTGACAGTCGTGGAGAACGTTCTGCTGCCTGCAACATCCTCCAGCATGATCTGTTTGGCGGTGGGTCAGTCATGGTGTCCGGGGTGGCATTTCTTTGGGGGGCCGCACAGCCCTCCATGTGCTCGCCAGAGGTAGCTTGACTGCCATTAGGTACCGAGATGAGATCCTCAGACCCCTTGTGAGACCATATGCTGGTGCGGTTGGCCCTGGGTTGTGCTGTTTCCTCCTAATGCAAGACAATGCTAGACCTCATGTGGCTGGAGTGTGTCAGCAGTTCCTGCAAGAGGAAGGCATTGATCCTATGGACTGGCCCGCCTGTTCCCCAGACCTGAATCCAATTGAGCACATCTGGGACATCATGTCTCGCTCCATCCACCAATGCCACGTTGCACCAGACTGTCCAAGAGTTGGCGGATGCTTTAGTCCAGGTCTGGGAGGAGATCCCTCAGGAGACCATCCGCCACCTCATCAGGAGCATGCCCAGGCGTTGTAGGGAGGTCATACAGGCACGTGGAGGCCACACACTACTGAGCCTAATTTTGACTTGTTTTAAGGACATTACATCAAAGTTGGATCAGCCTGTAGTGTGGTTTTCCACTTTAATTTTGAGTGTGACTCCAAATCCAGACCTCCATGGGTTGATAAATTTGATTTCCATTGATCATTTTTGTGTGATTTTGTTGTCAGCACATTCAACTATGTAAAGAAATAAGTATTTAATCAGAATATTTCATTCATTCAGATCTAGGATGTGTTATTTTAGTGTTCCCTGTATTTTAGGAAGAGAATTCGACAATGATCATTACTTTCGTTGCAATTGCTGTGTGTGTGTGTGTGTGTGTGTGTGTGTGTTTTACTCCCCCGCATCTCCATGACTCAGCACCCCTCTCCAGCAGTCTGTGGATGAATGGGATAGGGAAGGGGGATGGAGGGGGCCAGCTACCAAGGAAGGAGCTACTGAGAATCAGGAAACGGACTCACACTGCCCTGAAGGTCTGGAACGGCAGTGATGTGACTCCCTCTTGTTTAATTCTCTGTCTTCAGCTGTGCTGTTTCTTAGAGAGGGATGTGTTTGTTTTCCCTTACTTACTTTCTGTCTGTTCCCTCCGTCATCATGGGACCATGCGATCCATTCACTAAGTCATCCACCACTAAAGCAGCTCTCTCTGTGATCAGCACACTGACTGGAGTGGTGTGGCATGGAGCAGGGAGGGTGAGTGATGGGCACACAGAAGGAAGGAAAGGGGGGGAGGAAGAGAGGGATGGAAAAGGAAAGAATAAGAAGGCGATCAAGTGAGGGAAAGGGGTACGCCTAGTCAGTTGAACAACTGAATACATTCAACTGAAATGTGTCTTCCACATTTAACCCAACCCCTCTGAATTAGAGAGGTGTGGAGGGCTGCCTTAATCAACATGCACGTCTTCGAGAGGGGAACAGTTGTGACACTGACACTACTCAGAGAGGAAGTGGGGGGTGGAGTGGTAGAGCAATAGAAAGATATAAGGAGAGGGAGAGTGTAAATGAGTGGCTTAATTAAGGGGCATATCTAGTTTAGGATTTGCTACCTGTGGTGCTCTTGCTTTAATAATAACCATCCTTACTGGTGCAGGAGCAAGGTCCTGTGTATCTCTCAGCTGAGGGGGTTATATTTGTAGCCTCCACTTCATGAAACACACTTTTAATTGACCTGGAAGAAAACAATGAAAAGAAAGAGGGAGCGAGGTGGAGTGAATGAGAGTGAGCGGCAGCATCGACTTAACATGAGCTTCAACAGAGTGGGTGGAGTCGAGCCAACGTCCCTCTCTCACCCTGTCCGAGGCCACAACAGGACAGCAACCTCGAGACTGGCTTTTGGTCCAGTCTACATGTAGATAACCATTAAACAAGATGTCTGCTGAAGCCTCTAAAGTCAGTCACACCTTATCATAGCTTCAGTCTCCTTTGTCTCCGTATTGAATAAAATAGGCTGTAAATTCGGAAGTAGGCTTCAAAGGGTTATTCAGACTGAGACTTCAGTAGCCTATTTCAATGAACTATGCCTTTAACAAAGAAATGTATTTCCTGCTGAAACCCCTAGTATAGACCAACCTAAATTTCAAGCTGGTCTAGCTGGTTAGGCTGGCCGACCATCTGTTCAAGCTAGTGATGCTGGTGACTAGCTCATGCTGGTATGCTGGTGATGCTTGGTATGCTAGACCTAGCTGGTCTAGCTGGTCAAGATGGTCTGGCAAAACCACACCCATAATATTTCCCAGCATGCTCTATTGCTCTTTGTTTTGTTTGTTTTTGTATGTGCATTGAGTGATTCATTAATCTTATCATACACAAAGATAAATACCATACATTTTGATAAACTAATCCAATCTGTTAGTTGGACTTATTACACCTGTTACTGAAATGGTTGTTACAGTTGAGATGGTTTAGGAAGTCTATGACCCCGGCAGCATTCTGAATGCAGATTGTGGGTGAATAAAAGTTCCAGTTGTTGGATATCCCCACTCTGGCTGGATACCAATAGGAATTAAACATAACTTTGCAAGCCAGTGGAAGGTACCCTGGCAGTTAGAGTGTTGGGCCAGTAACTGAAATCCCTGAGCCGACAAGGTAAAAAAAATCTGTTGACGTGCCCTTGAGCAAGGCACTTAACCCTAATTGCTCCTGGGTCGCTGTTGATAATGGCTGACCCTGGCCGTGACCTCACTCTCCGAGGGTGCCTCAAGGAGAGAAGGGATGCGCAAAAAAGCACATTTTCAATTCACACATGCGTATAATACACACTTGTACATAAAATTGGACAAATATAAGCACTCTAAATGATTTCTTATTTTAATGTGGCTTGCAGGCCAGATGTGGCCACTGTATTAGCGAAAAACTAGGCCTTTAAAGTAAGGCTGTATGTAATGTATTGTCCTAAATAATTAAGCACTTCGATGCTGGTTTTGCTGGTGGCGAGCATATGTTTGTATGCTGGTGACCAGTGTCCAAAACACAGTGAAGGCTGGTCACCTGCAAAAACAGTGACGACACCAGCAAAAAAAACTGTGAATGCTGGTCTCTAACAAAAGCACAGTGAAGGCTGGTCACTAGTGTCCAAAACAGAGAAAGCCTATGCTGGTCTGTGATGTTTTTTTTTTAGCATGGTTAAACAGAAACAAAAAATTTTGGTGAGCTACGGTATCAATTCAGTATGTTAAAGTGGGTGTAGTTACTCCTGACAGGTTTTTACCAGGGACAGATATTTAGCGATGTTTTGTTCTGTCCTGAAGGGAGGGTTACATTGCTAATAATGCGCCGCGAATGAGGCCATTATGAAGGCCACACAGAGAAAGGACAATAGATGGAAAGCAGAGAGTCCATGGGGTTGGGGTCCATGGGGTTGGGGTCTCTGAGAGGGGCGAAGCCCAGTTCTTTGGTTTATGAATCTGCTGTTAAGTGTTGCGATGGTGCTCTATGAACTTGGTTTGAACTCACTCAGAGTTCACTCTAGTCATAATAATAGAAATGGGCCGGTGACAGGCTAGACTTGCAGTTCACACCTCCCTTTTCCCTACAGACCAAGAGTGATACTTGGCTCTGAAAAGAAAAAAAAGACAGCTCGACAATGTTCTAGTCTAGTTCTTGAAAATAATAGAAGGCGTCTTTTCCTCATCACGGTCTTGGAAGTGATTACTGATCAGAGCTGACTGGGTATTGGATGTCGTGGCATCTTGGCTATCTAAGTGTGTTCTCTAACTATCCAAGAAAGGAAGGGCGAAGCATGTCTATAGTATTAGAACAGGCTCGTTGTCTAAAACTGCTCTGTAAATACCCATTGGATGTTGACTTTGTACATTGTAATTGCAAAGGAATAAGGCATACAACTTTGACCAAGTACAGTTATTAGCGACAATGTTATATTTTGTTAGGAAATCTCTCGCTTCTTAACAAGAGAAGAGGGTGACTTCCACAAACTCGTGTCTTCTAGGAGCAGAGAGGTCTTCTGTGAATAGTGTATATTTTCTTGCTGAACTCTTGCCCAGGAACTGTCTTAAAGATTTGTTCCAAGAGCTGTATTTTGTGCTGGAGTGGGAGCCAGGAGGGTGTGGGGGGGGGGGGGGGGGGGGGGGGGGAGTATGTTTAAGAACTTGAGTGCTGAGAGTTCGTCTGAGGTGAGGCGAGGTGAGAGGAGGGGAGACGCAGTGATCTGAGTTGAACTGATAAGGCGGGACAGGAGGTGCATTTTGTGTGTGTGTGTGTTTGTGAAGTGGATAAAGCTGTGTTGGTATCCTCAGCCGTAATCCAATCAACAGGGACGCTGGGACCGCTGTCTGTCAGGATATGACAGAGTTACACCAGGACACTCTGCTGCTGTCACCCTCAGTAGCAGAACACAGATGCACAAGCACACACACATACACACACAAAATGTTTACTGGAAAATGTTTACTTATCAGAGCTGACTGGGTTAATGGGTGATGGGCATTCCAGGTATGTTTGGTGAGCCAGATCTTTTGGATCAGCTCACCAAAATGAGCCGTTAATTTGGCTCCTAAAAAAGCTCAATGGGGTTCAAATGGATGAAAAACATAGCACATTTCTAATGTAAAGCATGAAAGGTTGCCTACCCTTATGTCAGATTGTGAAATGTGAGTTCCAATACATTTTACCTGCCAAAATTTGTTTGCTTGTGACAATAATTATTATTTTTATTATTTTACACATTATTGTTCCTGTAGTGAGGAATTGCCATCTTCAGATAATGTTTTTATAACACACACCCACAGCCACACCCAGGGACTATGCTATTGTCCACCAGAGTCAAATGGGAACAACAACAACACCCTCTCTGTGTGAGAGTCTGAGGGACAGGTAAGTGTGTGTCTTGCTGCCCCTGCAGCTGTACTGTATAAGGGACAAAGGTACATTCAGACCACACTGGAAAACCACAGGTGGCCAAGACCACACTCTGACTGTCAGAAGCAGGAGTGGGCAATCTTACTCTGCCAGTGTATGTGTGTGTGTGGGTCCAGGCTTTTGTTCCAGCCAAGCTTTAACACACCTGATTATATTACTCAAAGCCTTGATTAAAGACTATGATAAGTTGATTCGAAGAATCCGGTGTGTGTCTGCTTGGATAGAGCATTTGTACATTTCAGTAAGAAGAATTACACATAGACTGATGAGTATTTGTAAATGCCAAGTGCAACATCTCTAAGGTGCATTGACAAATACATGATATTTCCAGCATGGTGATTAACTAATTATCAATTTGATACAACGACAATTTATTTCAGACACCAAAAGATCCGGCATTGGGGTGGAACGAGATTGAGAAGCCCAGAACAGGGAGCGATGGAGAGGAGTTGATTGATTGCCTATGGTCCCTATGAGCCTACGTATTACGTAAGTAAGGCATTTTATCACAGTTTTTACCATCCAATTGATCAAGATGATCACACTATTGTGTCACGCCCTGACCATAGAGATCTGTTTATTCTCTATGTTGGTTAGGTCGAGGTGTGATTAAGGGTGGTTTATCTAGGGGAATTGTATATCTATGTTGGCCTGGTATGGTGCCCAATCAGAGTCAGCTGTTTATCGTTGTTTCTGATTGGGGATCATATTTAGGTAGCCATTTCCCCATTGTGCTTTGTGGGATCTTGTCTATGTATAGTTGCCTGTGAGCATTATTATAGCGTCACGTTTCGTTTGTTATCTTTGTTTTTCTTTTTCTTTGAAGTTTTCTATTCCATAATAAAGGATGAAAACATACCACCCTGCATCTTGGTCTTCTCCTTATGACGAACGTGAAATATTGGTTGAATTTTCTAAACTCTCAGTTTCAGCATAAACATATCAAAAACACTTGTAACATATTGTAAGATTAATTGAATTTTTTGTTTCATTAAAATTAAATTCTGCACTATAATGACGAATCAACAAAATAAACGTTTTATGAAATACCATCAGAACATTGAAATAAACAGAAACACCTGCTTCATTGTTAAGCTGTTTGAGCAGACAATGAACTTGACAGATCTGCTGTAATGAATGTCTTTGATGTGTAAGGGGAATAATGGATAAATTACCATTTTGCCAGGCTCACAGTGAAACTACTTTGAATCATTCATTGTTCTTAGAAGTACAGTATCAATGCAGTTCTTTTTGGTCACTTTTCTGTCACTTAATATATCAATTTATTAAATGCAGATGAAATCCAAGATGCCTCAGACTTGTAATAATGTGTCAATCCCAGGGTGTTTCTTCCGTGTTGAACAGAACCTATTCTCCTGATTAATATTGCAACAAGCCATCTCTCCATCTCTCTCTCTCAATTTCTCCTGGGGGGATGCAGTCGAAGGATTGAGTGGCCACATGACATCAGGGGTGTAACCTCTGGCGACAGGTTCAGATGTTCAGCTGTGAGCCATGGTTACAGTTCCTTCAGAAAAGTTTTCACACTCCTTGACTTGTTTTGTGTTGTGTTACAGCCTGAATTTAAAATGGATTCAATTGAGATGTGTCACTGGGTTTAATGGCTGCGATAGGAGAAAACTGAGGAGGGATCAACAACATCGTAGTTTCTCCACAATACTAACTAAATGACCGAATGGAAAGAAGAAAGCCCGTACAGAATACGAAAATTCCAAAACATGCATCCTGTTTGCAATAAGGCACTAAAGTAAAACTGCAAAAATATGGCAAAGAAATTAACTTTATGTCCTGAATACAAAGCTTTATGTTTGGGGCAAATCCAAACAACACATCACTGAGTAACACTCTTCATATTTTCAAGCATGATGGTGGCTGCATCATGTTATGGGTATGTTATCGGTAAGGACTAGGGAGTTAATTTTTTTATAAAAAGAAACAGAATACAGATAAGCACAGGCAAAATCCAAGAGGAAAACCTGGTTCAGTCTGCTTTCCAACAGACGCTGGGAGACAAATTCACCTTTCAGCAGGACAATAACCTAAAACACAAGGCCGAATATACACTGGAGTTGCTTCAATGTTCCTGAGTGGCCTAGTTACAGCTTTGACTTATTGAATCGGCTTGAAAATATATGGCAAGACCTGAAAATGGCTGTCTGGAAATGATCAATAACCAACCTGACAGGGCTTGGAGAGATTTAAAAAGAATAATGTACAAATATTGTACAATCCGGGTGTGCTAAATTCTTAGAGACTTTCCCAGAAAGACTCACAGCTGTAGTCGCTGCCAAACAGGATTCTAACATGAATTGACAAGGGGTGTGAATACTTATGTATATGAGATATTTATTTATTTGATTTTCAATAGATTTGCTAACATTTCTAAGAACATTTTGTCATTAGGTAGGTCATCATTGCAAATAAGAATGAGTTCTTAACTGATTTGCCTAGCTAAATAAAGGTTAAATAAAATAAATAAAATAAAATGAAAGGGTATGTATACTTTTTGAAGGCACTGAATGTCATTAACACCAGACAGGAGAAGTTTAGGATCCATGGTGGGCTATTGGAACAGAGACTGTAACTTTCAGATTGATTTTGTGATATCCACAGATTGATTCTGTTGTGACGCGTTATCAATTCCCTGTGGCTTAAACTCTAAAGAGAAAAGCCGACCATAGACTCAGAGTTCCTGCATAATATCTTGAAGACCTGGATCCTATGCCTCCGTATTCCACTCACAATCCAACCTCTGACAACAACCTTCTTCAGATTCAGGTGGGATGGTACAGGCTGCATTATGCTACGTAGACTTCAGTCACTTTACTGAAAAAGTCTAAACAGTTTGTGTGCTCCCCATTTCCCTCCAGAGTTTGGTTTATAACCAGGACCAGAGTCACTTTCTGTGTCTGACCCTAACCATTGATCCATGACCCTAACCCTGAGGTCTTCTTAAACATGTATGTGTGTGTGCGTTCAATTCCCATTGTGTGTCCAATTCCCGTTGTGTGAAGACCAATTTTCAATTGTGACAAGTGGACAATAACTTTATATTGAATTGTATTGTATTGTATTGTAGATTCTGCCAACAACTGTGGCTGTGATTTATATCTCCGAGTACAACATAGGGTCGGTCGTATGATGCCAGAGGCTCTAACATTCATGTAACATGAGACTATCTCGAGGCCAGGGCCACGCTTAGCACAAAGCCTTGACAATCAAACGCTCTCAACCCCACCTCCATCCTACAAACACACACACACACACACACACACACACACACACACACACACACACACACACACACACACACACACACACACACACACACACACACACACACACACACACACACACACACACACACACACACACACACACACACACACACGCCTTGTGGACCCAGTCCCATTCAAAATCGTATTTACCCTAACCCCATAACCTCAACCCTAAACCTAACCCCAGTTCCTAACCCTAAAAGTAACCCTAGTTCCTAACCCTAACATTAAATCTAACCTTGAGCATACCCCACCTAGAAATAGCATTTGACCTTGTGGGGACTCTCTCTCTCTGACTGTGCCTTTAAACAGCTTAGAATATTCCCAAAAATTCATGGCTTTAGAAAGTTCTGATAGGCTAATTGACAACATTTGAGTCAATTTGAGGTGTACCTGTGGATGTTTATCAAGGCCTACCTTCAAACTCAGTGCCTCTTTGCTTGACATCATGGTAAAATCAAAACAAATCAGCCAAGACCTCAGAAAGAAAATTGTAGACCTCCACTAGTATGGTTCATCCTTGGGAGCAATTTCCAAAACGCCTGAAAGTACCACATTCATCTGTACAAACAATAGTATGCAAGTATAAACACCATGGGACCACACAGCCGTCATACCGCTCAGGAAGGAGGCGTGTTCTGTCTCCTAGAGATGAACGTACTTTGGTGCGAAAAGTGCAAATCAATCCCAGAACAACATCAAAGGACCTTGTGAAGATGCTGGAGGAAACAGGTACAAACGTATCTATATCCACAGCAAAACGAGTCCTATATCGTCATAACCTGAAAGGCCGCCATAAAATAGCCAGACTACGGTTTGCAACTGCACATGGGGACAAAGTTCATACTTTTTGGAGAGATGTCCTCTAGTCTGATGAAACAAAAATAGAACTGTTTGGCCATAATGACCATCATTATGTTTGGAGGAAAAGGGGGAGGCTTGCAAGCCCGAAGAACACCATCCCAACCGGGAAGCAAGGGGGTGGCAGCATCATGTTGTGGGGGTGCTTTTGCTGCAGGAGGGACTGGTGCACTTCACAAAATGGATGGCATCATGAGGGAGGACAATTATGTGTGTATATATTGAAGCAACATCTTAAGACATCAGTCAGGAAGTTAAAGCTTGGTCGCAAATGGGTCTTCCAAATGAACAATGACCCCAAGCATACTTCCAAAGTTGTGGCAAAGGACAACAAAGTCAAGCTATTGGAGTGGCCATCACAAAGACCTGACCTCAATCCTATAGAAAATTTGTGGGCAGAACTGAAAAAGTGTGTGCGAGCAAGGAGGCCTACAAACCTGACTCAGTTACACCAGCTCTGTCAGGAGGAATGGGCCAAAATTCACCCAACTTATTATGAGAAGCTTGTGGAAGGCTACCCGAAATGTTTCACCCAAATTAAACAATTTAAAGGAAATGCTGCCAAATACCAATTGAGTGTATGTAAACTTCTGACCTACTGGGAATGTGATGGAAGAAATAAAAGCTGAAATAAATCATTCTCTCTACTATTATTCTGACATTTCACATTCTTAAAATAAAGTGGTGACTGACTGACCTAAGACAGGGAATTTTTACTCTGAGTAAATGTCAGGAATTGTGAAAAACTGAGTTTAAATGTATTTGGCTAAGGTGTATGTAAACTTCCGACTTCAACTGTAGGTAGTTGAGTGTACTGTATGTTGACAGCTAGCCAGGGCTCTTACACCACCCCACGTCAAAGGTACTGGGCCAAGCGTCATACGGGGACACCATGATTCGCAGGAGAGTCCCTGGGATACGCAGGGAAGGGGGAAAAGAGGGAAGGAAACGGGGGAGGGGGACAGTCTGTTGGGTGGAATGCTATTCTCAATGGGCACTTGCAGATGGCCAGACAGACAGGTCTTGGTTGTGTAGTAGATGACTGCTAATCATTACTAGCTACGCAGAGTGTAAAAGCTAGGAGGTCGAGTTTTAACTGTATGTAACTGAGTCCGTTTTGAGAGGAGAGGAGAGGCATCCGCAAGCCACCGTGTGATCTAAAGATGGATTGATCTCATAGCAACCGCGTCGCCATGGCAATCCGGGATACAGATTCCACGCTGAGGTGACCTGACGAGTGATTGGATGCTACATGACCCAAAAAAACTGACGACATCGTCTCGTCTTCTTTTCGCTTCCTTCTTTTCTTCTGTTCTCCATCTCTCCATCGCAATATTCATACCATCCCCTGACAGTTCTCTAATAGGCTATTATTAGATTACATCCACTTTAGACTGTTGTGTAATTATCACGTGTGTAATTACCTAAACTTCAACTTGTGTCTTACAATAATTGTCTTCGACATATTTTTCGCACCATTCTATATTCACCAGATTGGTTAGAGAATAGATATCCACTTAAAGATGTGTTACGCTTTCATAACAGCATAAGTTCCTGTATCCAATCAGAACACTGGTCCTGTGTTTTACAGACAGAGTCTGAGGGACTGGCTGGAACAACACTTATAGCCACCTCTCCTGTCCATGTGTCTTCCACCCAGGCTTTCATCTATCTTTAAGTCACCCTGGAGGAGAGGAGTGTTTGATCACATGAAATATTATCATAAAAGGTCAACAGATTATCGAGGGAAATGTCATCCCACCAGAAATCTGCTCCTCTCTCGCTCTCTTGCTCTCTCTCTCCTCCACAGTCTGTCTGCCGTGTGTGTTGTGTGTATGTACTGGTTCTGACGGATGAGTTTGAATGCCATATAGTACATACCTTTGTGCCACAAGCAGAGTGGATGAGCAACAAGTCCTGAACATGTCTTGTACACTCATGTTCGGTCCTGTTCTGTAACATGCACATACGTGTTACCATTTTGATACATAACATGCATTCAACCAGGTAGATACAAAGCCATATATTAAAATAACTGACCAGTGAAATTCTCACTTTTAAAAGTTCATACCCAAATAACGTTGTTGACTCATCCTGTACTGGTGTTTGTAGCCAAAGCATAAATTGGAGAAACAAAAACACTTTAAAAACCCCAACTCAAAATTGTATCTCAAACAGCGTTTCAGAAATGCTTGCCATTAATATTGTGAATGACCGGTATACCCACACATTTTAATTAAATATAGTTCATATTTCATTGAAATCTGGGAACACTGGACAGTTACTTACTTATACAGCAGCCATATGTATTTATATGAATACACAGAGTGTACAAAATATTAGGAACATCTTTCTAATATTGAGTTGCACCCCCTTTTGCCCTCAGAGCATCCTCAATTTCAATGCAACTCCAATGCTTCCCACAGTAATGGAGCTCCTTGTGCTGCCTAATGCTGGGGTGGCATGATGGTTTTGGTTTCTAATAGTACTCTCTATGTGGTCAAACTAAACAATCAAGCAAAAGGGGAACAGGCGAGCTTCACGTAAATTACAGTGCACTGAGTTTAGAAAGCATTAGGAACAGATGAAGCAGATATAAGCAACAATTAAAGCAGGAAGCACCAGTGACTTGGCCAATAAAAAAGTGGTCAGATGACGCATATGCTAGGAACACCTAATTATATCTTCTTGATTCCTGCTTACAAGCAAAAATTAAAGCAGGAAGCACCATTGACTCGGCCAATAAAAAAGTGGTCAGATGAAGCAGATGCTAAAAGACTGTCCAGTCTGTGCTAACAAAACAGGACTGTTTTGCAAGCACAGACTGGAATATGTTCAGGGATTCTCCCGAAGGCATTGAGGAGTACACTACATCAGTCACTGGCTTCATCAATAAGTGCATCGATGATGTCATCCCAACAATGACTGTGCGTACATACCCCAACCAGAAGCCATGGATTACAGGCAACATCCGCACTGAGCTAAAGGGTAGTAGCACTCACGTCTGTAGCCATGAAGTGCTTTGAAAGGCTGGTCATGGCTCACATCAACACCATTATCCCAGAAACCCCAGACCCTCTCCAATAAGGATACCGCCCCAACATATCCACAGATGACACAATCTCTATTGCAGTCCACACTGCCCTTTCACATCTGGACAAAAGGAACATCTATTTGATAATGCTATTCATTGACTACAGCTACATACTACAGTATTCAACACCATAGTGCCCTCAAAGCTCATCACTAAGCTAAGCTGGGACTAAACACCTCCCTCTGCAACTGGATTGTGGACTTCTTGACAGGCCGCCAGCAGGTGGTAAGGGTAGGTAACAACACATCCACCACGCTGAACCACAACACAGGGGTCCCTCAGGGGTGCGTGCTAAGTCCCCTCCTGTACTCCCTGTTCACTCATGACTGCATGACCACGCAAAACTCCAACACCATCATTAAGTTTGCCGATAACACAACAGTGGTAGGCCTGATCACTAACAAGGACAACAAACTCTCCCTCAACGTGATCAACGCTGCTGCTACTCTCTGTTATTATCTATGCATAGTCACTTTAATAACTCTTCATAACCTACATGTACATATTACCTTAATTACCTTGACTAACCGGTGCCCCCGCACATTGACTCTGTTCCGGTACCCCCTGTATGTAGCCTCGCTATTGTTATTTTACTGCTGCTCTTTAATTATTTGTTACTTATATATATATTCTGTGGTATTTTTCTTAAAACTGCATTGTTGGTTAAGCGCTTGTAAGTAAGCATTTCACTGTACCTGTTGTATTTGGCGCATGTGAAAAAATACATTTATTTGATTTTAATATTGAGTTGCACCCACCTTTTGCCCTCAGAACATCTTCAATTCAGCGGGGCATGGACTCTTCAAAGTGTCAAGCGTTTCACAGGGATGCTGGCCCATGTTGACTCCAATGCTTCCCACAGTTGGGTCAAGTTGGAAGGATGTCCTTTGGGTGGTGGACCATTCTTGATACACACGGGAAACTGTAGAGCATGAAATACCCAGCAGTGTTGCAATTCTTGACACGCCCAAACCGGTCCATCTGGCACCTACTTTCATACCCTGTTCAAAAGGCACTCAAATCCTTTGTCTTGCCAATTCACCCTCTGAATGGCACAAAATCCATATCTCAATTGTCTCTAAGCTTAAAAATCCTTCTTTAACCTGTCTCCTCCCCTTCATCTACATGGATTGACGTGGATGTAACAAGTGACATTAATATCAAAATCAAATCAAAATCAAATCAAATGTATTTACATAGCCCTTCGTACATCAGCTAATATCTCAAAGTGCTGTACAGAAACCCAGCCTAAAACCCCCAAACAGCAAGCAATGCAGGTGTAGAAGCATGGTGGCTAGGAAATACTCCATAGAAAAGGCCAAAACCTAGGAAGAAACCTAGAGAGGAACCAGGCTATGTGGGGTGGCCAGTCCTCTTCTGGCTGTGTCGGGTGGAGATTATAACAGAACATGGCCAAGATGTTCAAATGTTCAACATGTTCAAATGCTCAACATGTTCAAATGCTCAACATCATTAATAAGAGATCATGGCTTTCACCTGGATTCACCTGGTCATGTTATGGAAAGAGCAGGTGTCAATGTTTTGTACACAGAATAAGTATTAACTTGACCATGCTTAAAGATATATTCAATGTCTGATTCGTTATTGTTACCCATCTACCAATCACTGCCCTGCTTTATGAGGCTTTAGAAAAGCTCCCTGGTCTTTGTGGTTGAATCTGTGCTTGAAATTCAATAATTGACTGAGGGCCCTTACAGATGTTATATGTGTGGGTCCATGTAACTAATTATGTGATTTGTTAATAAGCCACGTTTTACTCCTGAACTCATTTAGGCTTGCCTAAACAAAGGGTCTGAATCCTTTTGCAATTACTACATTTTAGTCATACATTTTTTATTTAAATCCCACTTTGTAACACAATAAAATGTGTACTGCATAACACAAAAAAATATCCTTTATTTAACTAGGCAGTATGTTGTTACAGCATAATCAAAGAGAGGACAATCGGCCTCCCTCTCCGGCCTCTAGGTCACCAGGCTGCTTATTATTGCACACCTGTCACCATCGGCTCGCGCATCAGCGCCTAATGACACTCACCTGGACTCCATCACCTCCCTGATTACCTGCCTTATATATGTCACTCCCTTTGGTTCCTTCCCCAGGCGTTATTGTTTCTGTTTTAGTTTCATGGCTCTGCGTGGTTCGTGTTGCTTGTGTATTATGTATTGTTGTATTGTTTTGTATTATGTTTAGTTCATTTATTAAATGATTCACTCCCTGAACTTGCTTCCCGACTCCCAGCACACACGTTACAGGTGATCTGCTGTATACTTATGTCCTACTGTAACCTGAAATTCACACCTTTCCAGTACTCCTCACCCCGCCCCAAACTCCACCCTTAACACAGTTACCATTCAAAAACGAGCTGTTTAAAAAAAAATGACGTTGCAACCAAAGAGAACAGACTAAATGGACATCAAGCCAGCTTCTTTCTATGGTGCTACCTGACCGGTCACGTTGCACAGCACCATTATATAACGGCCTATTCTGGTCAAACCCGGACGACGTTGGGACAATTGTGCGCCGCCCTATGGGACTCCCAATCACGGCTGTTTGTTCTTGGTAAGAGTCTATTGTCATGCTATCAGAAAGAATGTTGGTACATATTTATTTTGATTCAAAGCCATTCAAAGCCATGAATGAGTGAGTCACTCAGCTTTATGTAGGTGCCGAGGCTATATGACTGCACCATCAACTTGATTATTTAGCAGACATCATTTGCTTATGTTCAGTCAATTCTTAGAATAAAAACCTTAGTGGAACAACAGTTTTAGTAAGTAATACTGATGAGTAGAAACAAAACAAATCAGTGTCTTTTCTGGGTGTGCACGTGCAGGACAGAGGAAAAGCAATTCTTACACTATTTGTGATAACATGCGTCTTGGTGAGAGGTGTAGGAGTCAGGCGCAGGAGAGCAGGAATGTCTGAGAAGCGTGTTTAATAATATAGTCCACCAATACAAAACACTACGCTCTCGAATACTCAGAAACTCGTGCAAACGCACGGAGAAACAAACACAGTTCCGACACTTTACATACACGCGCGTAAAAGCGAAAAAACAACAAACATCAAATACAATCGAGCGCAATACACACAAGTCTAATCCTGCACGAATTACGGCAGGTAACAGGTGCCCTATATACCCACAGAAATCAAAGCAATTGAAAACCAGGTGTGAAAAGGAACACAGACAAAACAACCAGAAAAAGAAAAAGGGATCGTTAGCGGCTAGTAGACTGGCGACGCTGAGCGCCGAGCGCTGCCCGAACAGGGAGAGGAGTCCCCCTGACGCACGGCTCCCGCAGCGTGACGATGCCGGCCTCGAGGACGACCCGAAGGACGAGGCGCAGGGCGATCCGGATGGAGGCGGTGAAACTCCCTTAGCATAGGTGGATCCAGTACGTCCTCCACCGGCACCCAGCATCTCTCCTCCGGACCGTACCCCTCCCAGTCCATGAGGTACTGAAGACCCCCCCACCCGACACCTCGAGTGCAGTATGGACCGAACTGCATACGCCGGCGCCCCCCCCGATGTCCAGGGGGGGCGGAGGGATCTCCCGCACCTCATCTTCTTGAAGCGGACCAGCCACCACCGGCCTGAGGAGAGACACATGAAACGAGGGGTTAATACGGTAATACGGGGGGAGCTGTAACCTATAACACACCTCGTTTATTCTCCTCAGGACTTTGAATGGCCCCACAAACCGCGGACCCAGCTTCCGGCAGGGCAGGTGGAGGGGCAGGTGGAGGGTCGAGAGCCAGACCCGGTCCCCCGGTGTGTACACCGGTGGCGGTTGGCACTGGCCTTCTGCCGCCCTTCGGCCCGTTTAAGGTACCCGTGGGCAGCCTCCCAGGTTTCCCTTGAGCGTTTCACCCAATCGTCCACCGCAGGAGCCTTGGTCTGGCTCTGATGCCATGGTACCAGGACCGGCTGATAGCCCAACACACATTGGAAGGGCGACAGGTTCGTAGAGGAGTGGGGGAGTGAGTTCTGGGCCATCTCCGCCCAGGGGATGTACTTCGCCCACTCCCCTGGCCGGTCCTGGCAATACGACCGCAGAAACCTACCCACATCCTGGTTCACTCTTTCCACCTTCCCATTACTCTCGGGGTGAAACCCAGAGGTCAGGCTGACCGAGACCCCCAAACGTTCCATGCCTTCCACACCCTGGATGCGAACTGGGGACCCCGATCAGAAACAATATCCTCAGGCACCCCGTAGTGCCGGAAGACGTGAGTAAACAGGGCCTCCGCCGTCTGTAGGGCCGTAGGGAGACCGGGCAAAGGGAGGAGACGACAGGACTTAGAAAACCGATCCACAACGACCAGGATCGTGGTGTTGCCCTGTGACGGTGGCAGATCCGTCAAAAAGTCAACCGACAGCTGTGACCAAGGCCGCTGTGGAACGGGAAGGGGTTGTAACTTCCCTCTGGGCAGGTGCCTAGGAGCCTTGCACTGAGCGCACACTGAGCAGGAGGACACATAAACCCTCACGTCCTTGGCTAAAGTGGGCCACCAGTACTTCCCACTAAGACATCGCACCGTCCTCCCGATCCCCGGGTGACCAGAGGAGGGGGGATGTGTGAGCCCACCAAATTAACCTGTCTCTAACCTCCAGCGGAACATACACCCGTCCCGCTGGACACTGTGGTGGAGTGGGCTCAACACGCGAAGCTCGCTCAATGTCTGCGTCCACCTCCCACCTTACAGGTGCCACTAGACAAGAAGCCGGGAGGATGGGCGCAGGATCAATGGCCCGCTCCTCCGTATCATTTAGTCGGGACAGTGCGTCTGCCTTAGTGTTCTGGGAGCCTGGTCTATAGGAGATGGTAAACCTAAATCGGGTGAAAAACATGGCCCACCTTGCCTGATGCTAGTAAAACCAAATGCATGCTTTTCAACCGGTCGCTGCCTGCACCTGCATGCCCGACTAGCATCACCACCCTGGATGGTTCCGACCTAGAATATGTGGACGTCTATAAGTACCTAGGTGTCTGGCTAGACTGCAAACTCTCCTTCCAGACTCATATCAAACATCTCCAATCGAAAATCAAATCAAGAGTCGGCTTTCTATTCCGCAACAAAGCCTCCTTCACTCAAGCCGCCAAGCTTACCCTAGTAAAACTGACTATCCTACCGATCCTCGACTTCGGCGATGTCATCTACAAAATGGCTTCCAACACTCTACTCAGCAAACTGGATGCAGTCTATCACAGTGCCATCCGTTTTGTCACTAAAGCACCTTATACCACCCACCACTGCGACTTGTATGCTCTAGTCGGCTGGCCCTCGCTACATATTCGTCGCCAGACCCACTGGCTCCAGGTCATCTACAAGTCTATGCTAGGTAAAGCTCCGCCTTATCTCAGCTCACTGGTCACGATGGCAACACCCATCCGTAGCACGCGCTCCAGCAGGTGTATCTCACTGATCATCCCTAAAGCCAACACCTCATTTGGCCGCCTTTCGTTCCAGTACTCTGCTGCCTGTGAGTGGAACGAATTGCAAAAATCGCTGAAGTTGGAGACTTTTATCTCCCTCACCAACTTCAAACATCAGCTATCTGAGCAGCTAACCGATCGCTGCAGCTGTACATAGTCTATTGGTAAATAGCCCACCCTTTTCACCTACCTCATCCCCATACTGTTTTTATTTATTTACTTTTCTGCTCTTCTGCACACCAATATCTCTACCTGTACATGACCATCTGATCATTTATCACTCCAGTGTTAATCTGCAAAATTGTAATTATTTGCCTACCTCCTCATGCCTTTTGCACACATTGTATATAGACCCCCCCTTTGTTTTCTACTGTGTTATTGACTTGTTAATTGTTTACTCCATGTGTAACTCTTTGTTGTATGCTCACACTGCTATGCTTTATCTTGGCCAGGTCGCAGTTGCAAATGAGAACTTGTTCTCAACTAGCCTACCTGGTTAAATAAAGGTGAAAGGTACATCCTCGCTGCCCGAATGTACTCTAGATTACGGTGGTCAGTCCAGATGAGGAAAGGGTGTTGGGCCCCCTCCAGCCAATGTCTCCACACCTTCAGGGCTCTGACAACAGCTAGCAGCTCCCGATCCCCCACGTCATAGTTTCGCTCCCCCGGGCTGAGCTTCCGAGAAAAGAAAGCACAGGGGTGGAGCTTCGGTGGCGCACCCGAGCGCTGGGAGAGCACGGCTCCAACCCCAGCCTCGGATGCGTCCACCTCCACTATAAATGCCAAAGAGGGGTCCGGATACGCCAGCACGGGAGCCAAGGTAAAAAGAGCCTTCAGGCGACCAAAAGCCATGGCCTCAGCCGACCATCCCAGACGCGTCGGCCCCCCCTTCAGCAGTGATGTAATGGGCGCAGCCACCTGCCCAAAACCCCGGATAAACCTCCGGTAGTAGTTGGCAAACCCTAAGAACCGCTGCACCTCCTTTACCGTGGTTGGAGTCGGCCAATTACGCACAGCTGCAATGCGGTCTTCCTCCATCACCAACCCCGATGTGGAAATGCGATATCCAAGGAAGGAGATGGCCTGTTGGAAGAACGAGCATTTCTCAGCCTTGACGTACAGGTCATGCACCAACAGTCGCCCAAGTACCCTGCGCACCAGAGACACATGCGCGGCCCGTGTAGCGGAATAGACCAGAATATCATCGATTTAAACCACCACACCCTGACCGTGCAGGTCCCTGAGAATTTCATCCACAAAAGATTGGAAGACTGCTGGAGCATTCTTCAACCTGTACGGCATGACGAGGTACTCATAATGGCCGGAGGTGGTACTAAACGCCGTCTTCCACTCATCTCCCTTCCGGATACGCACCAAGTTATATGCACTCCTGAGATCCAGTTTTGTGAAAAACCGTGCTCCGTGAAATGACTCAATCACCGTGGCAATGAGATGTAGTGGGTAACTATACCCCACCGTGATGGAATTTAGACCTCTATAGTCAATGCACGGACGCAGACCACCCTCCTTCTTCTTCACAAAAAAGAAACTCGAGGAGGCAGGTGAGATGGAGGGCCGAATGAACACCTGCCCCAGAGATTCTGATATGTATGTCTCCATAGCCACCGTCTCCTCCTGTGACAGGGGATACACGTGACTTCTGGGAAGTTCAGCGCCTACCAGGAGATTTATCGCACAATCACCTCGTCGATGAGGTGGTAATTCGGTCGCCTTCTTTTTACAGAAGGCAATAGCCAAATCGGCATATTCTGAGGGAATGTGCACGGTGGAGACTTGGTCTGGACTCTCCACCGTTGTAGCACCAATGGAAACTCCTACACACCTGCCTGAGCACTCCTCCGACCACCCCTGTAGAGCCCTCTGTTGCCACGAAATCCTGGGGTTGTGACGGGCCAACCAGGGGATCCCCAACACCACCGGACACGCAGGAGAATCAATGAGGAAGAGACTAATTCTCTCCTCATGACTCTCCTGCGTAACCATACCCAGCGGAGCCGTGGCCTCCCTGACTAGCCCTGACCCTAATGGTCGGCTATCTAAGGCGTGCACTGGGAAGGGTTTGTCCAGCTGAACAAGGGGAATCCCTAACCTGTTCGCTAAACCGCGGTCAATAAAATTCCCCGCCGCACCTGAATCTACTAGCGCCTTATGCCGGGAAAGAGGGGAAAATTCAGAAAAAACAATCCATACATACATGTGACCAACAGGGGGCTCTGGGTGAGCCTGGTGCCGACTCACCTGAGGTGTCCGGGCAGTGCTCGGCCTGGTGTCTCGACTCCCGGGGGGACCCCCCCAGCACCGGTCAGCAGTGTGCCCTCTGCGACCACAGCTGGCACAGGAAAGGCCCCCTCCTCCGGTGTCCCTCGCTGAAGCACCTCCTAGCTCCATGGGTGTTGGAGTGGTGGAGCTGGGAGATGGAACTGACAGAGCCCGATCTGGACGTCCGCGGGTCGCCAGCAAGTTGTGCAACCGAATGGACATGTCGATCAATTGGTCCAAGGACAGGGTGGTGTCTCTACAGGCCAGCTCCCTACGGACGTCCTCACGCAAACTACACCTATAGTGATCGATCAAGGCCCTGTCGTTCCATCCCGCGCCAGCGGCCAAGGTCCGGAACTCTAGAGCAAAGTCCTGAGCACTCCTCCTCTCCTGCCTCAGATGGAACAGCCGTTCGGGTGAACTCTGGGTAGTGGTCAGGATCGTTCCATACCGCGTTGGCCCACTCCAGGGCTTTACCTGCGAGGCAGGAGACGAGGGCGTTCACGCTCTCACCCCCTGAAGGAGCCGGACGAACGGTCGCCAGGTATAGGTCCATCTGGAGTAAGAAGCCCTGGCACCCGGCCGCCGTCCCATCATACTCCCTCGGGAGGGCGAGTCGAATCCCACTGTGCTCAGGCAATGAAGGAGAGGGTAGTGGTACTGGTTGGGGTGTGGCTGATAACGGTGTGGGAAAGCCACCTCTCTCCCATCTCTCCATCGTCGCCATCACCTGATCCATGGCGGTCCCCAGTCGGTGTAACACTGCCGTGTGGTGTTGAACTCGCTCCTCCACGGACCCTCGCTCCTGCTGACTCCATAATTATATTGGTGCAGGATACTGTGATAACATGCGTCTTGGTGAGAGGTGTAGGAGTCAGGCGCAGGAGAGCAGGGATGTCTGAGAAGCGTGTTTAATAATATAGTCCACCAATACAAAACGGCACAGACAAAAATCCCAAAACTACGCTCTCGAATACTCAGAAACTCGTGCAAACGCACGGAGGAACAAACACAGTTCCGACACTTTACATACACGTGCGTAATAGCGAAAAAACAACAAACATCAAATACAATCGAGCGCAATACACACAAGTCTAATCCTGCACGAATTACGGCAGGTAACAGGTGCCCTATATACCCACAGAAATCAAAGCAATTGAAAACCAGGTGTGAAAAGGAACACAGACAAAACAACCAGAAAAAGAAAAAGGGATCGGTAGCGGCTAGTAGACTGGCGACGCCGAGCACCGCCCGAACAGGGAGAGGAGTTGCCTTCGGTAGAAGTCGTGACACTATTGTTCTAAATTCAATCACCATCTTCATCTTCATCATTCAGTTCATTGAAATTTAATTTTGAAGTCGTGCACAATTATCAGTTTTTATTTGGTTTATGTTGCCCATTCATTGTCAGTTAGAGACACATTAGTGCCTTTGGACCTAAAAGCATAATCAGTGCTCTAACTCCCCCTTGGGCTGGTCTGGAGCAATAAAGCAGTGACGCAGGGTACCGTACTAAACCACAAATTACCTCTAAATCCCGCAGCATAATCTCAAAACTGTTAGTTGAGCAACCACTGTACAGTACCAATCAAAATTTTGGACACACCTATTCATACCAGGGTTTTTCTTTATTTTTACTATTTTCTACATTGTAGAATTACAGTGAAGACATCAAAACTATGAAATAACACATATGGAATCATGTAGTAACCCAAAAAAGTGTTAAACAAATCAAAGTAGCCACCCTTTGCCTTGATGACAGCTTTGCATACTCTTGGCATTCTCTCAACCAGCTTCATGAGGTAGTCACCTGGAATGCATTTCAGTTAACAGGTGTGTCTTATTAAAAGTTTATTTGTGGAATTTCTTTCCTTCTTCATACATGTCATGCAATCAGTTGTGTTGTGACAAGGTAGGTATACGGAAGATACCCTACCCATATTTGGTAAAAGAACAAGTCCATATTAAGAACAGCTCAAATAAGCAAAGAGAAACGACAGTCCATCATTACTTTAAGACATGAAGGTCAGTCAATCAGGAACATTTCAAGTACTTTGAAAGTTCCTTTAAGCGCAGTCACAAAACCATCTCGAGCTATGATGAGGCTCACATGAAGACCTCCACAGGAAAGGAAGACCCAGAGTTACCTCTGCTGCAGAGGATAAGTTCATTAGAGTTACCAGCCTCAGAAATTACAGCCCAAATAAATGCTTCACAGAGTTCAAGTAACAGACACA